>NC_051159.1:88586907-88691212 GCF_013339745.2 Dermacentor silvarum
TTTCCTTTTCCTTTTAGTCGGCATGTCGAATAGACTCGTATTCCGCTTTTGCCCAATTTGTTGTTAGCGGTAAAACCTAGCATCAAATGAGTGAAAGTAGCGTTTTCAATTTCTGAATTGCCTAACACAGGAACGAAGGGTCGAGGCGTACTCCCGCTTTGGCATAGACTGATTATCATGGTGTTTAGAGTGTTTTGTTTTTAAGTTTTATTCGTGTATAGCATGGCACTTGCTTTTTGGGATTGACGCAGCTCTGTAGTGACTTTCATCAAGGGCCGCAGTTTTGCATTTCATTCCTGTTGGAGTGCTTTCTGAAGAATTCATTTAAGACATTCAGGAGAAATGGCGTTGTGGATCAAAACAAAAGGAAGCAAAGAGCCACGGCAAGCGATATACGGGGGTTTTGGTGACGAGAAAGAAAAATAAGCGCCGGCAAAGGATAAATGATCATGAGCAGTACTGTGCCGAGCGCAATTTCGACTGCAAATTCTCACACGTGCACCTTCCAGAAAAGCTCCAAATAAGACCACGCTACACTTGCGTGTAGGAACGATCGAAGAAAATGCTTAGCAAAAAAAAAAAGGAACATACTACGATGGTTCACTCGTTACCGCTCGCTCTATACGAACGCGACAAAGTGAATGCCTGAAACTGATGGGAAAAGATTTGCAGTGTGCAATGCTATCTCTTTTTTCATTGGTTTTATAGAGCGTGGAGAGCTCGTTAGGATAAAAGCTGGACCCACTCGCCTAACGATATTTACGAAGGGGCGCGGTGCAGCGTGATTGAGAGAAAGCGGATTTAACGATCCGAAAAACAGTTATACCAACAACTACGGCAGAATGCTCGCAAAAATGAAACAGAACCTTGAAAGTTTTGTTGAAACCTCCATTTCCCACTTTCCTTCCTGTTCCCGGAGTAGTTTTGCGATATATATTAACAATGTTGTACCTCATATTTAAGAAGCTCTGCACTACTAGTGGTTACCAGCCATATGGGCATTGGTTCAGTTAGAGTTCGTTTCTGCTCAAGTCACTGGCTACGAGATAAGCTCAAGGTGCGTAACTAGTCAGCAATGTTTAGGTCACGCAAAACCTATCAAGTTGATATTCCTTAATACCGTTCCAATGTCAGCGCTTTACAATGCACATTCATTTTGCGGCGGTGTTTGGAGAGGCTAATTAATGTACGTTAAGTTTCTACAAAACTGGCGCGCATCACTCCATCTTATTTTTCGTGTTTCTATGTTTCATGCACATTACCGGGAGCCTCCATTTATTCAGTCAAATTGCGGGATTTGGCTGTTGATAATCCAGGATTTTTTAAAGCTCTACACTTGAAATATATCTAACTGGCCTATTTATTAGGAGCGGAACTGTTTAGGCCGTAATGTGCCAACCGCGAACAGAAAATGTGGGCCAATCCTGGCGGTTGTGCAGAAAGTGTCCAAGGGCAATGGTACATACCCATGTGAACTAGCGAAGCTGAGCCTGGCTAAGTCTAGCTAAGCATGGTTGGGAGTACTTAAGCTTAGGCAGTCATCGATAGCCATTGAATAGCTAATCAATATACGTTCACTAATCAATAGATTCCGGAAAATGCTGGGGATGACTTGGTAGTGCTTAGCTATACCTAGCCCAAGAACGTGGCCTTGCGATAACTAATTGATAGCCAATCAATAGCTAATCAATAATCGATCAATAATCAATAAATTTTGGAAAATGGGGATGACTTGGTAGTGCTAGGTGTCGATCAGATCCGCTGTTCCTTTCGCCTTGCGCCACTAGAGCAAGCTACACTATTTTTTTTTATTTTCTCTTTCTGGCTACATTATCCCAGTCCTTTATCCTAATTCTGGGATGGTTTTTATACTGTTTAAATGATGATAGTTTATTTCGGTTTCAATTTATTATATGATTGCATAATTTGAATTAGATGTAGTGAAATAACGCAAGGATAATTATTTTGTGTATTCTGCAAAACGTTCATTCCGAATACTCAGGGAAATCTTCATGCCATAACGGTGCAATCACGGATTCAGCACAAAATTTGCATGGTGTAGTAGTTAACTCTACTTAACCTCGCCTTCATTGGTTATTTTTTGTTCGGCTCGGTTACTTGTACTGTAGTATTTTCCGCACAAATTTGGCCAAATTTATGCCCATTACCTTTTAGGCCAAATTTCTTATGGGCCAACATTCTTATGGGCCAAATTTGGCCCATAAGAAAGTTTCATCCTCATCAAGATAACATTTTAATAGGAACCGATGGTCTGTGTGTCCCCGTTTGTTTCCCTCTAAGAGGTTTCCTCGGCATGGCTTGTTTTTCTTGCATTTCCGTCAATATGTTTGGTCCTGTAGTTATACACGGCTGTCAGGGTGGGTACAGCCATTCCTAAGCGAGCCCTCTGGCTTTCTTGTATGCTCGTGCCAGACTGACAAACGTTTTCCTTTCTAGCGTTTGCTTTCTACGCGTAATGTGGTATGCGAGGCAGGCTTGTGGGCAGCGGCGTTGGCCAATTACGACAACAATCATAATATTAGTAACTACGTCCAGCCAATGACACAGTTGTTTGGCTGTAAGAACGTAGGGACTTGTTGCCGAAAATTTGTTTTTAGATATTGAGCGTTTGTCCCGTACAAAGCTGTCTTATTCTTTGTGAGGGAATTCTTGGTCTCAGTCACAGAAAGGCCAAACGTGATTCATTAGGGAATACGAAAATGAAGTTGAGTACGGCACAAGCAACTACTCGTATTAGGCTGCTTGCAGTAGACCAAAGTTTATTTTTAACTTACGAACGAAATATTATCTTGAAGTACCGCTTTTGGATAATTGTTTACTGAAGCACTTGTGGAAATGCAATATTGCGATGATACTTTTCCGTGTCGTTCTGCTATCAAATCAACTACTTCGTACGGTAAGGCCGGTTTGTAGACTAGCGTTTAGGGATTCGAGGTAAATGGAGGAAGGCATCGGCAAACATCTGATAAGGTACGCTATTACCGTCTTGTAGGAATCATGAAGGAGGTAGTGGCCGAATATTGCACCAGGGATACTGCACAACAATTCCTGCTTTGATGAAGCTTAGTGGGCCTTCCTAATTGGGTTGCGCCTGGATTAGTATAGCCCCACTAGCTCTGGGCAATATATATATATATATATATATATATATATATATTTGCCGGCGTCAGGTGCCACTCTATGCCTGAAAATGTAGTGGACAGTTGGTGGATTCGAACTTACGACCTTCAGATTAGAAGCCGGGTGCTCAACCTCTGCTGGAAGTCGGAATCAGGTTGCGCAAGACAGGGGTAATTGGAGGTCACAAGGAGAGGCCTTCGTTCTGCAGTGGACATAAATATAGGCTGATGATGATGATGATTACCGTCTTCCTGTACAGAAGTACTTTATTCCTCGCATCAGAGCGCCTCAGTGCGTTCAGTTTTGTGTAAATCTCGTCGGCGACGTTAAAAGGCTAACTACACAAACCTTCCTTGAATCCCCCCCTCCCCCTTTGAACAGCTGCTATACCCGCCAACTTTGGCCAAACGGCGACTGGTACAACGCTGTGCCAGCATAGAATACCAGCTTTCCGTGCCAGTCGCTCTGTCGAAAGTGCTTGTGCACAGTAAACTGACTGTGGTCAAAGTGTTCTCCCTGTTTCTGTCATAGTTGCTTCGAAGCAAACGCGATTATGCAATCAAATGCAGGAACAGTGTTCAGAAACTGCAAATGTGAAAGATTGTGGAATGCTGGGCCATGATTTTATGGCGATAACGTCTGCTCGATTCTTTGCCACTCTTATTATCCACTTTTTACTGCCATTTGTTCCCTATGATATCGCGGGCGGAGCGTCGCACTGACCAGAGACGAATTAAATCGCACGAGAAAAGCCATTGCTACAAAGTTACCGCCCTGTTATCAGATGGTGAGGTTGGCCATCAAAAGGGAGCATTTAATTTGTAATGTGATGATTATCACTAATCCTGTAGTAAGCACCGCGGAAATTCCAGAAGGTGGGCGTAAAAATTGCAAGAGAGGGAAAGAGATAGAAGAGGTGTTGTTGCGAGTGTTTCGCCTGAGCGGCTAAGCGCGAGCCATTCATTTGTCATCTGAGATATTGTAACAGCTCTATTACGTTCGGACAGGTTGTGGAGGTCACTTTCGTTGTGCTTTGGTTAGCGTACCATGCCGGCGTAGACTAGAAAAAAATTGCACACTTACCATAATCGCTAGTTTAACTTCACGCTGTGCAACAGAATATCAACAGCAGTTGCAACAGAATGTCCACCGCACCAGTGTGGCTTCACACTGGAAAGTATGTCACATGAAAATAGGAGTATTGTCGAGTGTCATCGATGCACAATAAGATCCGTGATAGGCATTCCGGTAGTTCAGCATTATGACAGGTCAATGTCAAAATATTCAACATCCCGAAATCTTTGCATCACCTTCTTGCATGACACAGTGACCCCCTTTCGTTTTGCCAGCTGTGCTTTCGCAGAACTTACGCACACATCTAACCGTCATCACTTTTGCCCTAGTTCTTGCCTGGTATCTGTTTGCTTATTTGCGTCCTACATTTTCATCATTCGCAGAAACTTCTTAGGAGGTATAGGAACAACATGAAGTGTATATTGAACCGCAGAGAGCAGGAAACATTCTTCGCTTGCGTGCCAGTGGTGGCGATAGAGGTGGTATCTTTAGGAAAGACGATTGAATGGTGGCTTGGACGCAGCTTAAGTATGGTACGATTTACGACACTTGTGTTATGGGATATGGACTGGCTATTTGATATTCCACTGCAGTAATAATTCGCCGAATCGAAGGAATAATTGCCAAGTATTCTTTTTAATTAAAATCATCTTAGACGTAGGAGACATACAGCGAGGTTGCTCCCGAGAACTCTATACTTATTTGAAAAAATTGATAAACTTGTAGAATTAGAAATTTACTTCCCCTGCCATTGAGCCGTTTATGAATTCCACGAAAGATGAATCCAAAATCAAGATGTGTGCCGATCGATGGAGCAGTACACTGTCGTATAAAATCTACAAACAGCCATAAGGTACCTCGGAGAAGCTGGCCAGTGTATCGATAGGAGGATATCTTCCTTTGGCGAAGATATAGTCCTCCTATCGAGACGTTGGCCGCCCTTTCTGAGGCACCTTATCCCTGTTTGTAACTTTTATGCAAAATACAAACGTAGTTTCCCGATTCCTTCGTCCCAAAAGGAACAACCTAATCTTGCTTCATTTTCAAGCAATCGCGCAAGCTGTGTTCACCTTTTTTAACGATGATAGTCTTTCTTGGGCTACCTAAAGGCGAAAACTTTGTCTGTCTGTCTGTCCGTCCGTCCGTCCGTCCGTCCGTCCGTCCGTCCGTCCGTCCGTCCGTCCGTCCGCCTGTCTGTCTGTCACTCGATTCAACCGCCCGGCCAAAGCCAACCAAGCTACTAGCACTGGCGGCACGGGGTCCTACACGTCAACATTATACAGCGCAAAGAAAAGCTCAGGCCTATTTCAGGCAAAATATATGTACAGAACCGTGATTCGCAGGGTTCATTTGATTAAGAATACACAATGGACTGGTTTTTACGTTAGTAAATGAAAAATAAACGCGTTAGAAATGGTGTCGAAGAGACGCTACGCGTTGAAAACAAGCCGACGGAAGCCGCGGGTCTGTAGCCGGCTTTAGGCCAACAGTAACAAAATATCCCAACCGATGGCGCGAGAGCAGAGCGAACGCGGGAAATTTGAAATGAATTCAGCAAAACCTTCATTGCATCCATCATGGGAGGAGTGAGAGGGGAGGGAAAGAGCGTGAGGGGTGGAAAGGAGGAGAAGAGAAGGTGTTAAGTATCAGGGGCGGCAGAAGACTATCGTCTGTCAACGTCATTTGCAGTGAAGCAAGCAGATATGCAGTCAATTTCTTGGATTAACTGTAACGCGAGTAAAGTTACGAATTTATACCATAAGTTCAAGCCAAATATCCGTACATAATATTGTCATAATTATTGCAGTATGAATGCACGGTGCGTCATATGTTATCGTTCATTTCCTTTTATGTCGGTATTAAAGCAGAAAATATGGTCAGTCCCTAGTTAGACAGTTGCTTTGCAGCAAAGTCGTGCGCTCTTACCGACGACTTTTTGACCGTATCAGGACCAGCAGTTTTTGGTACTGCGCGTGCCTAAAATATACTTCAACTTGGTCATTGCAGGATATCATGGCGGATAGATCCTTCGGCACACAGACCAGTGGAAAGACTTGCGTTTTCTTTCTTTGTCTTAGTAACTGCCTCGTTTATGCACAAGCATGCACACACTGGCCCAAAACACGCTTTTACATAAAATGTTGAATGCCATTAGAAATCAAACAAGCAGCGCTCATGCAGGTTGGCCGACTTTAGTAAGCGCGAGTGCATACTTTTTGCACTTTCGCAGCAAGGAATTTTCGCAGTAGATGGACGATCCTCATAAGTCGACGTGAACCGCACAACTTCGGATCAATAGGCGGAGACTGGGAAGCAAGCGTCTTCACTCACCGTACGTTAGGCTTTCCAGCTCAAGAAAGAGGTTCCGTTCTAGCCAAGACAGCTCCGAGCCACAGATGAGGCTCACTGGGTGCATCCATCGCAATTAGCCTTGACAGCGCTGCACGACTCAGTCTTTCGGCCTTTCTTTAATGACGATGTCGAGTGCAGGAAAAATGTGTGATCAGACGGAACGAGCTCCTGTCAACTGTTTTAAATTGCCAAGATTACCTCGTTTCGCGCAACGCATGACTAAGTGGTGTCGTATTTGCAGATTAACTGAAGATTTCCACGCACAGAGTTGTCTCAATGTCAGAAGGACAAGTTAGGTTAGAGACTAGCGGCCATCCCTATTGCAAAACCCAGTATCCAGTGCCCAGTGCCATGTCTGATTATGGGCCCAGTGTCGCGCGCTGGATACTGGGACGCTGGCAAGGCGCGGCATACTGGGAGGCGCTGGGTGCGGGGTACTGGTGCGAAATGCAGCTCTAGAGCGAGAAATACGTGGTGCCTGGCTACCTTATATATTTTTTCGAATACACAAAGAAACAGAGAACGTTGTAATGCAATAAAAAAATAAAAAAATGTAAAACAAATAAAATCAGCGAGGATTCGAACCTTCGACCTACAGATCCTAAACCCAGTATCTTACTACTACACCACGCCGATCCATGATTACCAGTTCATATTTTGCCATGTCAACGCGCGGACAAGGGTTTGTAGCTTTGCACAGACGTCTCGCACAGACATGCTAGATGCGATATCGCCTTCAACTAAAACTTACGCCTCTATCAGAACGAAAAAGTTGTTGTCCGTATTGCATAGTATGCCTGGAAGTGCTGCAACACTGATTTGCTTTTGCGATTGGTATATTAACAACGAAAAAAGCCTTAAATGAACCGCCGACCCGGAATGTTGCACGGGCCGTTACTGCCAATTTTGACAGCCGTTTCTTATACTTCGCGCAAATGTAACGCAACATTTCCATAGCTCGACAATGCTTTTCAATCGACACGTATGTTTAATCAAATATCTCCGTAAGAGAAGCGGTCGGTTAATGCGGCTGACAGCCTTCGGCGACAGCACATATAGGTATGTTTATAACGCCATATCGGCGCTCATCGCTTGTTATGCTGACACTGTACACACGATAGAATGGTCTGTTTAAAAACACCGATGGGAAAGGTGAAATACTGAGTGATTTATCCTCGTTAGACTTCTTGATTCCACAGTCCAGACGGGCCGATAGAGTGCAGACGAACTCGGCGGGCACGTACGGTAGGCTTAACCTTCGGTTGAAGCGAACGATCTCGGTGTGGGTACCGGGCGGATGCGAAAATGTTTGTATTTGAGCTTCAGAACCTTTTAACTATTATTTTTAGTCCAGCATGGAAAGGGGAAACGCACGAATCACCGCAGCTTTGTTGTCGGTGCGATAATATCAATCAGCGGCAGGCTTTCTGAGGTCCGTTCGAAGGCGTCTGAACGGCTGCTTGGTTCCGTGTCGACTGTATAACACTGCGACAACTCGCAGTCATCGATTGCGTACAAACTACTAGAAAACGAGGCGTTATCTGCGTTTGCGTAATTTCGTTCACGAATACAGCTATCCGCACAGTCAAAAAGGAAATGTACAAAGCGAAAGTGATCTCAAGTGTCGCATATGCATGGGCTAGCATCACGCACCTTTATTCAAAGCTGCAACACCGCCGACACGAAATAGACATTTATGATCCCAACCATTAGCGCTATATTTAGGACAGGAGTCTGTTTTTTGGACAGGAGATGCCAATAAAATTGTATCAAGCATTTAATATTCAACAGCGCCTATACTCCGCCAGTGCGGCACAAACGAAACCAGCGCAGTCTCCAGTACGAGCCAGCGAACTGGATGGATGGATGGATGGATGAGGCTGAACCCTTTAAATCGGGCGGTGACATACGCCACCTAGCCATGACTATTAAGATAATTTGTACTTTTTGGTGGGTGAAATTTCACCCCTGCCTTAATTTTATCCACCAATCAGATAACCTCTGTTTGGTTATTTCTACCCGCTTAAAGTCTATTTTGCCTTCACTGTCCCTAAACCCCAATGCTTTGAAAAAATCAGCCCCGTTGCCTTGCACTGTAGGGTTAAGCCCCTTACAGAAAAGTATGAGGTGTTCAGCCGTTTCCTCTTCTTCTCCACACGCACAGCACAACGTGTCTATACCTTGGTACTTGACTCGGTACATCTTAGTCCGCAATACTCCCGTCCTGGCTTCAAACAACAAAGAGCTTCCTCTAGAATTATCGTAGATATTTTCTTTGGCAATTTCTTGCTTGAAAGTTCGGTATGTGCCCAGTGCTGATTTCGTCTGCATCCCTGTTTTCCACAGACCCCTCTCTGTTTCCTTAACCTTTTTCTTAACCGCTGTTTCCTGGTTTGCACCCCTCCTGCAGTCCAAATATTTGATTGACAGTTTTCTGGTCAGCTTCCTCCATTTTGTATCAACATTCCTCATGTACAAATAACTGAGAACTCTCCTTGCCCACCGCTTTTCTGCCATCTCTCTCAATCGCTCCTCAAATTCTATCTTGCTGCTGGCTTCCCTGCCCTCGAATGACGTCCATCCCATGTCACCCTGTACCCCCTGATTTGGTGTATTTCCGCGTGCTCCCAGAGCCAGTCTACCTACCCCTCGCTGCTTAACTTCCAACCTTGCTCGAACCTCTGATCTCATGCACAGGACCGCATTGCCGAAAGTCAAACTAGGGACCATCACCCCTTTCCAAATCCCTCTCACCACTTCGTACCTATTGTAATTCCACAGTGCCCTATTTTTCATCACAGCTGCATTTCTGCTACCTTTAGCCGTCACATATTTTTCATGTTCCGTTAGGTACTCAGCCCCATTGTTTATCCACACTCCAAGATATTTGTACTTATCCACCACCTCCAGCGTAACCTCCTGTATCCTATGCTCGCTGCCCTGATTATCATTAAAAGTCATGACTGCCGATTTTTCTTTACTAAACTTCAAACCTAAGCTATCTCCCTCTTTACCACAGATGTCCATTAATCTCTGCAAGTCTTCCTTGCTGTCAGCCATAAGTACAATGTCATCTGCATACATCAGTCCTGGTAATGACTGTTTAATCCATTCTCCCTGCTTGGAATAGGAAAGGTTGAAGCCAAGTCCGCTCCTCTCTAATTTTTTTCTCTAATCCTTGTAAATACAGCATGAACAACAGAGGTGACAGAGGGCACCCCTGCCTAAGCCCCTGCTGTATCTCTATAGGCCCAGATACCTTGTTTTCCCATTTTATAAGCACCCTGTTACTTTTATAGATATCTTTTAAAAGATTTCTTACTCCATCTTCCACCTCTAGAGTGCCCAGTGTCCCACAAATCCTTTTGGATTACACTGTCATAGGCTCCCTTGATATCCAGAAAGGCAAGCCATAGGGGCCTGTGTTCCTTTTCTGCTATTTCAATACACTTTGTCAATGAGAACAGATTATCTTCTAACCTTCTTTGTTCTCGGAACCCATTTTGTAGTTCCCCCAGCACATCCTCGCTCTCCACCCATGCCTGCAGTCTGTCCTTTATAATCTGCATCACCACCCTGTAAACCACTGACGTCACTGTTATGGGACGGTAGTTGTTTATGTCGGCTTTGTCCCCCTTTCCCTTATATATCATGCTCATCCTGCTCAGTCTCCACCCGTCAGGGGCTTTACCGTCCATTATCATTTTGCTCACTGCCTCTCTTAATGCTTTCTTAGATTTTGGGCCCAATGTCATTATCAACATAATTGGGATGCCATCAGGACCTGTCGACGTGCTGCTAGGAACCCTCTTCTCTGCTCTTTCCCACTCGCTTTGTGCCAGTGGAGCCACTGCACTGACTAGTCCATCCTCACCTGATTGAGCACATGCTATGTTTCGTTCTTTAAATTTTTCTGTCATCATTGTTCTTATATGTTCCATTGCCTCATCTCCCTCTAGTCGAACACCTTGAGCTGTAACTATAAACCTCTGCTCTAGGCTAGTCTTATTACTCAAGGAGTTGAGATGTTTCCAAAATTTCTTCGCTGCTTTTCTATCCTTTTTGTTTACTTCTGACAACCATTGGCTTCCCTTTCTTCTGATCTTCTCATTGATCAAATTGGATGCTTCCCTTCTACAGCTTAAGAAGTTGTTCCATTTTCTGCCTACATCAGCTTCTGGTTCACCCCTCTGCTTTGAAGATCTGAGTTCCCTGGATGCTTCCTGGCGTTTCTCTATGGCCTTCTTAACCTCCTCATCCCACCAGCTCTTGGGTTTACGTCTTCTGTTCCCTTTTGTCCTGACTCGTACCTTAGTAAGCTCTAGCTCAAATAGTCCTGTTAAATTTGCATATGTCCATTCTGTTTTTGTATCCTCTGAAATTACTTCCTCAATTTGCTGGGTTGCTATTTCAAGCTGCTTTTCCGAGTAAAATATCCCACCTGGTTGTTCATCTTGCCTCCTACCTACTTTCATTTCCCTTCTAAAACTCACCTTAATACGTTTGTGATCACTACCTAGACTTCTGGAGCCATATTCATCTATGCTCATTACATTTAGCCTATCGTGCATCCTATGTGACATTAGTGCATAATCTATCGTCGACTGCAGGCTCCCTACCTCCCATGTTATGTGCCCTTCACACTTCTCAGTACTGTTGCATACAACTAAGTCATGCATTTCACACATATCCAGCATCATGTTGCCTGTTGAGTCTGTGTACCCGTCCATGTTTTCTATGTGTGCGTTCATATCTCCTAGTATAATAATCTCGCACCCTTCTCCTAGCTCATTAATGTCACTTGATATGCATTCCAGCATTTTTTTTGTTTTCCTCTTTGGCATTTGCTCCTGTCCACAGGTATACAAAGCCAAGGAGTGTCTGCTCTCCTGCAACTTTCCCTTTTAGCCATAAATGCTCCTTGCATTCCTGTTTGACCCTTTGCCAGTTCATACTTTTATGAATAAATGCACCAATTCCACCCCCTTTTCTGCTGCCCTCTGTTCTATTGCAATATTCCCATGCATAGTCAGGGTTACAGGGAGGTTGCTCCATGTCCCTAAGATGTGTCTCCACAAACCCGTATACCATCAGCTTTTCTTGCCTTAGTTGCTCGTCTATCTCCTCCCACTTCAGCCTATTCCTGCCACCTTGCATGTTAATGTAACCTATGTCAGAATGACCTTGCCCCTGGTGCTTACGTCTATTTCTTCTACCGATTCTACGTTTCTTGAATCTTGGAGCCTCTCTGGGTCCGTCTTCGTCTACACTGGTGGTCTTAGGGCTCTGGGTCCCCCCAAAAAAGCCGTAGCTTGGCGCCCTATCCTACTACCTACGCTCCCACCCGTGGCACCACTGTAGTGAATGCCATCCTGTGCAAAAGGCTGGGAGCCAGACTCGTACACTTCCCGGTTTACCTCCATTACACCGTACCCAAGTGGTCTGCTCAGACCCCTAATGACCCGGTTAGCCTCACGCACCCTCCATTCCATCGCGCTAGCCTGGCCCCGGACATGTGGGATTGTGCATATGGTCACATGCACTTTCGCAGAGGTTTCTCTGAGTTTACGCAACCCAACCTCTAACTGTCCGTTTAGGTTCTGGCTCCTTCCCTTCAGCACATCGTTGAGACCAGCATGGATAACGACCAGATGTTCATGCTCGAGGTTGTCCGATACCACCTTCTGAGCTTCTGCCATTGCGTCAACCATGCACTTCCCTGACTGGGCCTCCACCCTCACCCGCCCGTCTGCCTTCACTGTTGTAAGGACGCCCTCCTTAACCCTAGCTACGTTGGAGTCCCCCACCACTAGGACCCTTCGCTCTACACGTTTGCCTCCCGCCTGCGATTGTCGTCCTCCCGTTCGCGCTAGCTGGTTCTCCACCCGCCCTGCGCCACTGACACGTGACGATGTGCTCCCTGCCGTTCGTCCCTTCCCACCCGAAGCCTGCCGCACTACCTCGCTGTAGAGTTGTGGAACCGCCGTGTTGCCGCCGGCTCTCGCCTGCTGTTCAACGGCCCCTAGGCGTCCCTCCATGCTCTCATGGCATGCCTCTGCCTGAGTCTCCGCGCTGTCCTTGCCGCCCGCCTGAGCTGACCCGGGATTACGCGCCGCCTGTACCATTAGCGCCTCCACCCGCTCTTCCAGCACGGCCCGCTTTTCCCGTTCTTCTTGTAGCTCACCAGCTATTCGCTTTACCAGGACGGCCTCGGCCCCCTCCCTGTAAAGCAACTCGCCGATCCGAGTTTCGAGCTCAATTTGCCGCTCTCGCTCCACCTTCAGCTCCCCTTTGAGCTCTTCCACACTGGCTGCCCATTCCCCTTCCATCCGCCGGACAGCTCCCTTAAATCCTTCACACGACCTGCACGCGAAGCTAGCCTCCTCAGCGTCGGCTAAACTGGCGAAGTGCGTCTCGTCCAAATAACACCAACGTTTGCACTCCTCGCACTGCACCAGCTCGTCATCACCCCTGTCCTTCCTAGCCTGCCGCGCCATTGTCCACCCGTCCACCTAACGAGAAAGCCCAATAAAATACCTGATCAAGGCC
The DNA here is from genome assembly GCF_013339745.2 of Dermacentor silvarum. Classification (NCBI taxonomy): domain Eukaryota; kingdom Metazoa; phylum Arthropoda; class Arachnida; order Ixodida; family Ixodidae; genus Dermacentor; species Dermacentor silvarum. The sequence continues at coordinate 88,600,024 of NC_051159.1, forward strand.
CCACGGTAAGCCGTACGGCAAACTCGCTATCCGGCTACCTCCGCTAGCTTCCCTAACGCGGTTTAAAACTGCCGCTTTACACTGCTTTCACCATGCAACACGTGCGCCACAACCCTATTCAAAAAAAAAAAAAATTAACAAATTGAACTATTCGCTACCTACTAACGTCCTACCAAACTAGCCAAGAAACTAAAAAAGCTGAAAAACAATATATATAGATAGCTCGGGTACCCTAACACTTCTATCAACCAAATAAGAATAAACAAAAATTGAACTTATTCACTGCTGCTGCGCTGAGCTCCACTCGGCCACGACCGTCCTGTTCGGCTTCACTCGAGAGCGCGTGTACAGCGCGTGTACAGCGCCCACCAGTGCGCCCCAGCGTCATAGCAGTGAAACCAGCGTCTCGTCCAGTGTGACCCAGCACTTCTCCAGCGATCTCACCAGTGTCCCAGTGACTCCCAGTGACTCCCAGTGACTCCCAGCGTGCGCCAGCGTCCCCATTGCCACCCAGTGTCAAAAAACGCGCTGGTTTCACACTGGAAGACACTGGAAGACGCTGGTTTTTGCAATAGGGATGTTTTTTTTAGTGCCACATCTTCAGCGGCTTGGCGAACAATATTTGCTGGGTGTTTTATATTCAGTTGACGCAAAGGCACAGACAGTGAGGGAGCCATTTTAAGTACTTGCCTGCCTGTGTTGGTTGATAGAGGCCAAGCTAAAGTGAATAAAACATAATTGAACTTCCGTATATAATTGTGATGTCTGGATAGCTATGTGACTGCTTTAAATGCTCCGCATTCTTTGCCATAAGGCTTAGCAAAGAAACTTCAAAGTCATGGACTAAGTGATAGTTTCGTGTTATTATGTGAGACAGTTTACAAGTAGAACACAACGAATGACTCTTTTTTCAAGGATGATTCACGCAGCAATGTCTAGTGTGCTTGAAATTCCGTTAAAATGATATAGTAATGTTTAGCTTATTTCGTGTCGAGAATCTTTCAACAGTTTAAACAAACGACGTCCTAAATAGAATCTAAAAATATAAATGAAGGTAAAACTACTGTAAGGTGACTGGGAAATCAGTTCTGCGGAAGTTCGCAAAGTGGAGGAAAGATCACGAAACGAGAAATTGTCGTCAATCTGACTTGTGGCACGAAAATACAAAGAAAAACTTACGGGTTTCTGAAGAAGCAAGCTTCGCAGTTGAAGAAAACTTTGTCCTGGTGCGGGACTTGAACCTGAAACTAACGTCTTTCCGGGGTGGCCACTGTGGCATCTGAGCTAACCAGGAGGCCAGTAGATCGCAGATCGACGGCGAATTAATCAAAATGTCGAAGCACGGGGACACAAAATGTGGGAAATCAGTTTTGCGGACGCCTGCAAGACGGAGGAAACATTATGAAAATGAAAATTGTCACCTTAACCAGGACAATTTTTTTAACTACGAAGCTTTCTTTCTCAGTAACCCGGCACAGGTTTTCTTCGTAGTTTCGTGCTACAAGTTGAGTGAATGAGAAATTTCTATTTCCCGATGTTTTCTACATCTTACGGGCTTCCGCCGAAATGAGTTGACATATTCAGTGCCTCAGTGCTTCGAGTTATCGAATTATTCACTCTCGCTCTGTGATCTGCTAGCCTCCTCGTTCGCTCAGATGGTAGAGCGACTGTCACGAAAGAACATTAGTCTCGGTTTCAAATCGCCGGACCAGGAAGAATTTTTTCTTCCACAATTTTTTCTTCCACTGCGAAACTTTCTTACTGAAAAACCTGAATGGGTTTCCTGCTTAGCTTCGTGCATGAAGTTTACCTTTCATGCAAAATGGTTAAAAACGGAATAAATGAAAATTTATTTACGATATATAAACATATGTCAAAACATGTAACTTCGTTAAACATATATCTAATATCGTTATAAAACACCTTGACTGTTAAACGGGATGGTCAATGTGACATACTACAGTGGAGACTGGTTCCTTTCTTGAATTCTCATTGAGACATGTTATAGCCGACTTGTCTGTATGCTTTATAAATGCTGACCACGATGGTATAAATTAAGAAAAAAAACGCTGTTAAGCAAAACAATCCAAAGATTGCAGGCAAAAATTGCACAACATATTGAATACAAAGCGAAATAAAAACATGAATGGGGAATTGTGTGTAACGGCAAAGAAGAGGCGCGATCAGAGCACTAGCAAGACGGGCTAAATCAAGGAGTACGTGTAAATTGGCAGTTAATGAGTGTCAGGATTAGGCAATTATGCGAAGTAAACAAAAGCAGCTGCTTCAAACGAATGCGTCCTCCTTAAAGGAAATAAGCGCTTCAGCTACTCATCTTGTTAAAGAGATTGAGAGGAGAATAGGGGAAACTCAGGAAGGATAGCCAGACATGTCCGGGTTGTCACCCTGCAGTAGCGAAGTAAAAATGTGTGAGGAAAGCACCCAGAGACGGCCGTAAAGATGTGAAGGGAAACAGTATGACAGCAGTAATGTGACCGGAGTGTGGCGGTCATTCCGACGATGAGAACAAGCTAGGCATCTTATTTTATATGTGTGGAACAGGCACCGTTGCACCACCAGTGCAAATACAGTTCCTGAGAATCCTCGATGCCTTAGCTTTTAATCTGGGGAGTAGTTAACGATACCGGTTTTCGGGCTGATAATAACGTTTCTTACGTTGTCAAGATGTTCGTAAGGTGCTGTGAAGGCGAGCGGTGTCGTAAAACGACTGCTTGGTCCTGAAGAGGTGCCATGGTTATCCCGACTCCACTTTCCTTCTCTTTTTTGTGTAAGAGGCCGTAAAGAAAGGCAGTGTATCAGCAGCAGAACTCAGAAAAAAGGTCATTGCCCTTTCATTGCTGCCTTTCTTTCCACTCACTCCAGCCCCAGCTGAGTCCTGTGCTCTCTCGGGTACCTTCGCCTACACTCAATTTCGCAGTTAGACAAACCACTCGAAATCTAATTTATGACCCTCCAATCCCGGTTTACGATCTATTTTCCGGTGTTTCTAATTTCCTGTCCGTGGACGAATGGCGAAAATATGGCGCAACAGCAGCCATTGGTGGCCGTTCGCACTGTAGCTAATTTTGTTTATGACTGCGCCTGATACACACAAACGGATTCGGAACGCCGTAAGATACTGCGCTTTCGAGATTGCTTATGCGCACCCAAATTTTTTTTCTTTCTCGCTGCAGTAACTTTCTGCTTGAACAGCAATTTCGGTGTCGCAGATTATAGTTTAAGCCGTGGTAGCTGGGAGAGCATTGGCGGGCTCTATTGCGTGACTATGTAGGGTCGTGTACATCACAGAACCCATTTGCAAATGACAGAAGAAAACAGAAAAATGAGTCACTGTTTGTCACATATAACAATTAGGAACTTATCACAACGCTGAGAGTGTTTTGCTGTTTCCACAGTTGCTTATCTTTCTCTCTCTTTGAACGTCGCACTTTGTTATAGTCGTCACTGTGAGAAGAAAAACAAGTCAGTGAGTCACTACGGGAGTAGTGGTTAAGTAAGGGTTCATACAGTGGAAATTGTCACTATTGAAATTTAGTAGGTTCGTTCAAGAACTCTTCTACTCCAAGATAAGAGAAGCAGTCAGTAATACCAAGAACCTGTGACGACGACTTCTACTGCGCACCCATCAGAAAAGAAAACATTGACACTTTCCTGTGGTTGTAGGTGACAGAGTCACTCCGGTTTTGCAGCAGCAGCATTCATGACGCCTTCAAGTAGCGTAAGTCAATGAGTTCCGAAACGCCTTACAAATTACCTTGAAGTTCACCTCGCAGTACTACAGCTTATTATTTTTGGTGTAACCCGCCCTGGACACTATTTCGCAATTCGAATCAGGATTACGAGTAGCCGGCAGCAGTACGATAATTCCCATTATATTTAATCTAACAAGTTATTGTTGTTTTAGCAGCCTTGTATGCTGAAGCATGTGAACAAGTGCCATAGTGTAGTGCTCCAACAGATACCCCAGCACAATGCCATTTCAGGAAATGAATCGGCAGAAAGAAAAAAAATTTGTGCGATCCCATCCTTATGTCAGAATTGGTGATAAACAAATCTTACGGTGACGTTTGTGCAAATGGTAAAGTAAATATTGCGCAAGCGTAAGGGTAATGGCAGAAATGCTTTCAAAAATGACGTAAATGAAGAGGTACATTAAGTAAACAAAATGTTATAAAAGCAAAAGCAATCGAATGCTTAACCAAATGTAACGTGGTCAGGCAAGTGTAACGTGATGGAACTACGATGGCTTCACTACAGGCCATAACCATGGAGTGACCACAGCTGCATAAGGATGAAGGAATGCCGACAACTGCCCGATTACGAAAGCGTCACGACTGCATGTGAAGATGGAATGATGACGAAGGAGTGTCTTGACAATCGAATCACGACATTCCAATGACGACGATGTAATTAAGACCACTGAGTGATGACGACAGGGCAAGAGACAAATACAAATGGTGATGGCTGAACGACGACGATGAAACCGGGACTACGGAATAACCACAGCTGCATGACGAGGTATGTCTTGCTGAGGAATGGATTATTACGAAGGCGTCACAACAGCATGTGAAGGAGGAATGACGGGGACGGAGCAACAACGATGTAATGTCGAGTAAGTGAATGACGACATTGAAATACGACTGAATCAGTGACAATGACAGAATTGTGACGGCAGAACGATCACAACGGAATCACGACGCGAGTGACACCGATACTGAGGGGGGGGGGGAGGGAAACAGTAGGATGACTGAGTGACGACAGTGACACAATGAGGATGTAACCGCGAAGGCCTCTGCACCACGGCATGACCACGATGGCATGACGACTTTAGAAAGACGACAACTGAGTGACGAGGACAGATTGAGTAACGACGAGTACTGACGACGACTGAACAAAGACGATGGAACCACGACTGGAGTGACAAGTACAGAGTGACGAAGACGGAGTGGTGACGTCGGAACGATGACATTGTAACCATGAAGACTTCAGGACTATGTCATTACCGTTTTATAATGACGACAGCAGTGTGACGTTCACGGCGAGCCTACGACTCCATGATTACGTCGGGATGATGACTGGACGACAACGTTAAGACGACAGAATGTTAACGGCGTGACAACGAGGAAGGGACAAAGATGGCATGGGAAAGAAAGATGACATGGAAATGACTACGATATAATGATGATGACGGAGTGACGGCGACAGACTATATCCGGTATCCGGTCTGCACTGTACCTGAATGACGAAGGAACGATGGCGACGTCGTGACGACGAAAGCGTGTTTGTGTTGGACATCACGTCGGCACTTGAATATATAATCTGCCACCCCGGCCACCTCACTTTGCACTAAATCCGGTGCTCCATGGTCTGCACTATATCAGGGACGGCAATCGTGCAAGACTGCAGCCCGCAACCAGCATCCGACAATAAGCAGTGGCCCAATTTGTATAATCAGCAAGACAGAAGCAGCCAGCACCCGAAAAGTGGGTAGATGAGGCAAAGAAAGTTTCGCTTTAAAATAAAGATTACCAATACAGATTCCTTGCTTTGTCATATTTGTGCATTGACGATGAAAAAGGCAATACTCACTTGTGAAGTGCCGAGCGCCTACGGACTGCAATGGGCTTATTCGAATCCTCACCAAAACTTCTTCATCACGCCGCATCCTGATTTATGGTTCAGGAGTCCACCTAGAACAAGACAAAGTCACGAAACATTTCGGAATAAGATTCTGGAGGACGTTCCTTTGAAGGTGTCTAAGTAACATAATCCGCGAAGATAACCCAAGCTTCCACACGTTAAACATACTGGAAGCAACGTGGCCCATCCTTTGCGGCTGAACGCAGAATACTCAATGTCACGTTGCCTCGTTCAGACGAACGGCCTCATTTGTAACGGATGCTTGCTGCAGCACAGGCTGATGCTCAGAGTTCATGGATACAATAAGAGCGCTCTTGATATTAAGTTTTCAGACAACAAGGATTCCAACGTGCAGCTCATATCAGCGTTTTTCAGGTACTTGCGTATTGTATAGCCTCGAAATACAAATCAGGTATGCTCATTTCCATGCACGTAGCTCACTGTACAGTTTCATCGTCATCGACGCTCTCTCTATTGTTCTTTTCATCCCAATCTCCCCTGACGCTATGCGGCGTAGCAGGGACCAATGCAAAATTATTCTGACCAACTATGCGTCTTTCTCGTTTATATCGTTTTGTTGAATAATTTATACAGCTCCGAATGCCCTTTTCTCCGCATATAAATTGAATTTGTACGTGATAATCGTGTATGGTATGGTATGAAGAACTTTATTGCGTCCTGAAGGTCAACCCTAGGTTGACGCGGGCCGCTCCCACGTTGGAACTGCCAGGCCGAGCCCTTCAGCCACATCACCGGCCTTCTGGACTGCCCGTAATTGGTCAGAGAGTGATAATATTGTACCGGATAAAATAAAAGCCTAATGGTACCCTTTTTATTTCCTCTTCACTACTGTCAGACGAGCCACTTGCAGTAGCGCCCTAAATGCAATGTAACTCTAACAATCTACTAAATGTAGCTCAAAATTTGAGCAACAAAAATAGGGTGAAAAAAGCTCCGTTTGTAACGCATATAAAAGCGATAATAACGATACAGTCAAAAGGAAACTGTCGACATAACTGGCACCACTTCTTTTGGAAGTAGATAATTCACCACTGCTTTCCGCAGAAAGAGAAACACGATTCCACAGTTCGTTTCTTTGTTGGTTTGCTTAATTGTTTGTTTGTTGGTGCACTTTTAAACATCACGTACAGCTAGGAGGTTCCTATTTCTGGTTCTAAATATACACGCATAAGTGAGTACCTTTCCTACTTTTTACATGTCCTAAATTTTGTATACAAGAAGATTCGCATAAAAGACCATACAGGTCGTTCCTTATTTTCTGCAAAGCACCCTTACTGCATTTCAGTGCAGGTTCCAGAGCTGTCAGAGGGTTTAATAGCCCGGTTTCGTTGTTGCGAAAGCGACAAGTTTTTTTGCACCCGATGTGCTTATGTATATCCGCTTGGCGTTCCCGATAAGACAGACTAACTTGAGGATAGGCACTTGCACTCCAACTTGGGATCACGGTGCATGTACTCACAGTGGAGGAAACGTTTTGCGTGCTCAAGAAAAAACGTTTCGGCACAAAGGAAAGGCTCGCATGTGTAGAGTTTCATGGTCACAAGACACTTTGAAACTTCCACACTAGATGTAGGGGTAAGGAAAAAAAACGTTTTTAAGGGCCTCACAACTCCAAGACTCAAGCTGACACTTCAGCCGTGTACGTGCGTGCGTGCGTTTGTGCGTGCGTGCATGCGTGTATGTGTGTGTATGTGCACGTGTGTGTGTGTGTGTGTGTGTGTGTGTGTGTGTGTGTGTGTGTGTGTGTGTGTGTGTGTGTGTGTGTGTGGTGTGTGTAAACGAATGGGTGAGCTTGAATTCGGCGTGTTTGGAAGGGAGCTCGGCAAAAATGGAAAATGCAGATGATGCGTAATTTGCATGTGCTCGAGTAGCGATGTGAAATCGCTGTCCTAAGTTACAGGGAAACTTGCTTTAAGGTTAAGTGGCAAGGCTGGTGGATGAGGCCACACGCTTGAACACAAGACTAACCGCGATTAGGACCGCAGCGCGCGTGGGAAACAATGCATCTTGTGAAGGAAGGCGCATGAAACCGCCTTTGAGATAGCAATGCTAAAGTAGCCAATCTTACCGTAATGAGGCCGCGTAACAGTCTTTTATTCAGGCCTGTCATATTTGCTATTGTTGCTGTTCTCTTTGTTATTCTCGTTCTTTATCCTACACTTCAGTGTTTCACGCCTATGAATTATGGCGGTTGAAGAAACTACCAGTGAGGACAACCGTATACTACATACAGGTGACAGGTTTCTGCTGGCGTCTAGGGCTTCTTTTTTGAGCGGCCATCTTAAATACCTTAGCGGCATAAGTGAATCTTCATATGTTACAAATGTTGCTCTTACTAGAATGCTCCAATACTTTTTCGCTCTTGAGTTCCCTGTAGGTACCTTTAAATGAAGCGATTTCGAGAATAGGGAAGTGTCCGGAAAAGCCTGGGTACATCTACTGCGGTAAGAGCCACCTTCCAAGTGGTACGTTGATGACGCAAGTAGTGCGACATCACTAACAGACAGTAATAGTAACTGTGCGACAGTAACGGTATTCATCGTATAAGACATGAAACACATGCTTTCCCTTACATCTTCTTTGCAGTGTAGCCCCACGCCATCATGTCCGGTTCTGGCATATGATGGAAAAAGAAATATTAGAAAAGCTTCAAGACAAATCGTCAGGAAGGTACTCTTGTGACAAGACTGGAGCCATGGAAACGATGTCCGATTTTCTTACTGATGAAAATACTTGCCTAAATTCAACGTTAGCATAAGGTCAACGCAAAGTGTGCTTCCGAAGTGCTTTAAAGTTAGGCTTATAAGTGGTTCATTAGTACATGTACAGCGCGAGAAAAACAAGATGCATACGTTCCGCTATGGTACATTACTCGCAGCGCAAAACTTCAAAGATCGCCCGGTGGCGTCATTTGGACAATGATGCCTTCGCATTCACAACTCGTAAGAAGTGCTTAGGTGTCCTCGGATTTTTTAAGAGCTGGATTATAGTGAGTCGTGATGACATTTCGGTCTGGCTGAGAATCGAACCCGGACCTCCGGGGTGTGAGAGGAGCACGCTTCCCTGAAGCCACTTCTGCTCCGCGGTTCTTGCTTACCAAAGGTGTGCGTAGTGCGTGCGTGATTCCACACGTCACAAAGACGTGATCGTTCCACTGCTCGCGCGTTCGTGTCCGTCTTCATCCACAGCTAGCTCCGATGCCGCTTATCATGCCAGCGTTTCAATACTTGCCCCTCTCCCTGCGAAGGTGCTGACGGTAATGGCCGACTACGGCACTGGTGGGGCGATTTCGATGAGTGCTGTCTAGTGCTCCGATGGACTAACATTCGACGGAGATGGTGCAAAAAATATTAAGCAAGTGTTACACGTTTGTAAAACGTGAAGGCGAAAGCCTGATTCCACACTTGGCACACAGTTACCACAGTCCTTCCTAAACATATCTTAATCGTGACAATAAGTGTGCCAAGAGAGCAATCAGGCTTTCGCCTTAACGCTTTACAAACGTATACCACTTGCCTAATTTTTTAACTTCTTGTTCTTTTTATGAGTGCTTGGGCCATTTTTTTTACTTCGATCATTCTTCCACGCACTTCAAGTTGGAGACTTTTGCACCCTAGACTTAACCATCATATTTCTGGCACATATTTCTGTGTTGTAGTACTCTGTTTCTATGTCTAGCCGTATTCTTAGTCCACCACAACAATAAAACGGCAACAAGAAAACACCGGTGAGCGTCATCTGAGCATATGAAGGCGTTTGCAAAAAACACCGTAGAAAGAGTAAAGGCTAAAAGTAGAAACCATTACAACAAGCTGTTCCTAACCTACGTGGTGTGTAAGGGAAAAAGAATAGAAGTAGTAAAGGAGGAAGAGCAAGCAATGCGAGAGCTCAGCAGAACGCACAACATGATATAGACCTCCACGCCGGATCAATTGATAAGCTTACATTAGCGCGCTAACTGCATTTTAGATCAGTGACCTGTCAGTCAAAGGTTTCCGAATATTTGTTTTTCAGGCTAATCTAGAGTTGGGTGCGTTTAACGTGGTATAGAGTAATATGCGCTCAATGGGATATCAAGGACAAACTTATAGGATGTGACCGGCGGTTTCCTGACTTCCACAGTAGTCGCACTTCGGCCAATAATTAATAATCTACGCAATATCGAAAACAAAATGCATTTGTAAGCTACACTTCCAGCCTGAGACAGTGTTCACTGCCTTCTCACTGCAGTCTTCACTGTCGATCACTGCCTTAGGCAGTGGTCGCAGTGGCAGAAAGTCTTGACATTTGTAACATAGTAAAGGCTCTTGGACGCACAGACGGGAAGTAGAGACAATATTTAAGACCCAGAGAAATATTCCTCTATCTTGCAAGCGAGTAAACCAAGGAACCTTGCACTGTTGATGCCTAGTCAAAATAATTCCTGCCCACCATACCTCCTCCCCCTTTTAAAAAAAGCATGCTCATGAGCGCATGGCGACATAGACAATAGCATTTTAAGATTATCAGTCGCTTTGAGGACGCAGATAGAGCCTAAAAGAGAAAAAAGTGCACGTTTTTAGTGCCAAAAGAGTGAAAATCAAGCAAGTATGTCGAAGAAGGGGTATGCGGACAAACACATCAGGAAAAAGTATTCTCTATTACCGACAAACGCACCTAAAGAACCAGAAGGAAGCAAAACTACTGAAAAACAGGGTACCTGAAGAAAAAGCAACAAATTCAAAAAGGACATGAGCACAGTGCAACAGCCCACGAAGTACGTGAAATCCACGGAAACGGCGAGGATTCGGTGAGATTCTCGAGTCGGCAGCTTTGACAAATGACAGAATAAACGACATGACTTATACATTTTTTCATCGTAAGGCCCTGCGTTTTCTTCTGTTCCTTTGCACGGCTTTCGAAGGATTCCTGCTCGGGATTTCTTTTTAAATTTTTTTCTTGCGGAAGTATATGCATGCGAGCTGTCTCGATATCTGCTATTAACGGGTCGCTGGTTTCTCGCTATCATCGTTTGAGCTGCCTGATTGCCCTTATTTCCAGTGCTGTTTGGTGGGGCATTCTCAGACAGTTCTTCCACTTCCCCTCACTTATAACAAGACATGATTAGTTTGCGCAGCATTCTAAGACTCAAGATGAAACATAGGCGAATCTTCTCAAAAATAGACATGGAAAGTGAAAAGAAGAAATGTCAACTGCCGTCGCAAGGATCAACTAAAGTTTAAAGATGATGTCACCTAACTTGAAGTACTACCGGGGTAGTGGCATTGGAATACGTGTATTAATTCCAAGCGACCTGATAGTAGTGGCGCTCCGAATCATTTTGAAGCACTGGACGATCTCTAAACGGGCCACTAGGTAGAAGTGTGGGTTGTGCGGCTAGCACAAAAGAACGCCTTGAGGCGAAAAGCGAGCAAGAGTACCAGCATCTTTTGCTACTGTGGAACAACACCAATGAGAAAGAAGCACTTTCCGGAAGTAACTGCGTGCATTCTTGGCGGTGAGCCACTACGGCGATTAGATGTGCTAATGAGTACACTTCATAGGTCTCGTGTAGAAAATCTAGAGCGACTGACTTCGATTTGTTGAACTCAGAGAACATAAGCGCTTTACAAAACGTCGTTTTATGCTCGGAAGCACAAATGTAACTGGAACGTCAATGCATTTCTCCGCAAAGTTCGAGAATTATTAGCTTGAAACTTGTCATCCTGGAATTCATTCCAAGTGGATACGCCTTGCGAGTTCCACAGCTAGAATTTGTAAATTGCAATATGGGTCTAAGGTAATTAGTTAAAAACCGAATTAGCGAATTTTTGATAATTATTTGATTGTGCAATTAAATTATTTTTGCAAGTAATATCAGCCTCTCCGAGTAGATCAACTCAGAAACTAGAATTGTGCTATCTGACACAGGCAACCTTTAAAAAGTTTTCAAAGTGTTCGCTAAAACACCCTGTGTATGCAAGCTCATCACAGACACTCACAGCGTGGTCTTGGGAGGCACATATTTCCGAGTTGGCACTGGGAAGTCAACTGGCGACCCTTGACCAGGCCCAGCGAGCCGCCGCGGCCAGTGGGGCTCAACAAGAGCGCTCCACCCGAGATTAACCACACCATTCTTCGTACAATAAAGTTTATTCATTCATTCAACTTCAAAAGCTGCATTGTATGAATGTAATCGAAATGAAGCTTCATGATGACTTCTAGTCATCAAGTCCTTAAAAGCGTGCACTTATGAAAAGCGCGTATTATCCAAACTAGCTAAGTACGATTTGTTATAGATAAAGATTCACTGCCTACCCTTCTAATTTCGCAGCAGTAGAAGGTGAGCTTGGGATTCTTCGGAGTATATTAACAGGGTTTATTTTTTCAGCGCAGTCGCTACCATTCGCTACGCAGGTATAAAATAAAAAAACAACAAAAAGAAAACAAGAAGGTGCATGTTATCCTTTCATCATTGAAGAATTTACCGCTTAGGGCGAAGCCACTGTCTATCGTGGAGACGGCGGCAAGCTTTCTAGGGTCATGAAAATAAATCAGCATCATGCAGCCCTGCCTTAGAAACCCAACCTTTCTAACAATCCTAAAATAGTACAATATTGACGCTTTTGCTGGAAGAAATATTACAATATCACGAATCGAATGGACACGTTTGTCCTGTGTATGACCTGTAGTTAATCATCTAAACGCTAATGTCATGTTCGATGGCAAAATTAGATGGCCGCTGTTTGTCCGAAAAGATCTAGCGTGTGTCAACATTGCGAATACGAGCCACTCCTTTTTCGTTGGAATTATTTGTTCATTTACTTCAATAACTACCCGTGTTGCGGCTAGACACTCAATGCTGATACGACGGATTTATTTTTTACCGACAAAACATTAGATGATTTGCTGTATGTGTACGCGGTATTAACACGTACGCAGTTTCGTTTTTAACAGCGGAGCTGTTAAAGCCGGCCGTTACTCTGTCGGACAAAAAACCTCGCCGAGCTATGATTCACTTCGTTGCCTAGCAACATCGCCTAGCAACGGAGCGCCACCTCCTCGCCCCAGCTGCGCCGCTACCTTCTCACCCTGCTGCTGATGATGGTGATGATTTAACGGCATCCCCTTTGAAACAGGGCGGTGACAAAAAGTCACTTAGCCTGCTTTATTTAATCACGTATGCTATACATGTTCTTTATCTAGGATTTTTGTATACCTCTCAGTAACGTTTTTCATTTTTTTTTCAATATCTACCTTGTACCGCGACCTATGATTTTAAGAGATCAGGTCGTATCAATCTTTTCCCTGCTTTTTTCACCAATACTCTAATCGAGTCTTGCTTATCTCCACGGCTTATCGGTTGATGTTTCCTTCGACTTTAAACCAAAGCGCTTCTGGAAGTTTTACGTTATATATACGGTTCTCGCTGGTTTAATCCCTTCGCATTTCCATTGGATTAGCTGAGTGGTCTCTGGATTTTTACTGCGGCATACACATGCCTCGTCTAAGTTACGAATATTTGTTCCGCTATGTTTTGGTCCTTAGGCAACTGGCTCGAGCCGCAAATAGCAAGGCACTGCCCTTTGTGTTATCGTACAGATTTTCCCTTCTAATTTCTTTCTTCTCATTCTTGTAAATCTCCATGGTCATTTTTGTTTCCATTCTTTGCATCCAATTATCTGTCTCTATTTCTATCAATTTCTTTCTGGGGACTCCTGGTTGTCTATTTACAGTTTTGATTATCCTTTACTTGGTTGCCAACTTTCTTGAGCTCTTTCACCATTCCGTGTCTACGCTTTTCGGGTGCAGATACTTGTGCACTTTAGCCGTCCACTTATTTTCATCCATATTCCTGAGTCTTTCTTCAATACTAATTTTGCTCTGTGCTACTCTGACCTCAAGAGAGGCCCAACCCTTGTCACCCTGCACTGCCTCATTTGAGGTTTTACTGTGGGCTCGCAAAGCCAACCGACCTACCGATCTTTGGTTAACTTCCAACCCCGACAAGATATCCGATTTTGAGCATAGAATGGCATTTGCGAGCGTTAGCGCTGGCACCATTACTCCTTTCTAGATTCCACGCACAGCCTCATACTCATTGTGGCCCCACAGTATTCTGTATTTAATTATTGCTGCAATCCGCTTCCCCTTTATTTTCAGATAATCTTGGTGGTTGCTTGAGTAAGTCTTTCCTTCGTTAATGTATACGCCGAGGTACTTACATTGCTTGACTATGGGTATGACTTGCTGTTGAACTGAAACCACGTAAATACTCGTCTCTTCATTAAAGATCATAATTCCTGATTTTTCTGAGCTAAACTTAAGGCGTAAATTTGTCGCTGTGTTGCCGCAGATATTCGCAAGTACCTGTAAATATATATATATTTTTTTATTTTCCGCTAGTACCACTATGTCATCTGCGTATATGCGTCCAGGGCTGCGGCTCCCGGGCTGCCGTATATCAGTCCAGTACTACCGCTGCCGCCACAGCGCCACCTAGCCACGTCTTGCTTAACCTCCGCAGCAGCGCCGCTCGCTCCTCCGCCATAGACCTGCCTAGCTTCTCCCCACAGCAGCGCGGGGGCGAAGTTAGGCAATGACGTCACTCCAGAGTATATAGCTCCGCTACAGTAGCTCCGCGTCGCCGAGGCGCCGAGACAAACTTTGCCTGGTGAGTTTACCTGCCGAGCCACCGCCAGAGGCATCCGCTGCAGTGACGGACCAATGTGGAAACAGACTACGACGCCGAACGCGTGAGCAATGCCACGATGGCGTTCGCGTGGTTGCGCCGAGGTGCGCCGACGTGTCGGCTGTGGAAGAAGACGACGACGATCGAGAGAGAACCAAGTTAAAGCTAATGAAAAGGCCAAGTAAAAGCTAAGGAAGGGCCGCCAGCTTTGCTGTTTGCACGGACTTCGCACCACTAGTGTGAAGCTGCCCCCATTTTTTTGTGTGTTCTTTTTTATGACTGAATTGGAGCGCTGCAAGACTTCTGGGTAGGCTGGATGGCGTGACTGCCGTGTATTACTCTGTATAGGCGCATACTGCAGCGGAAGTAGTCTCTGGCTTCCCCTTTCATCGTTGCAGGAGTAACCCAATAAAATTAAAAGAAGTGCGTATTTGTTATGTCGAACAACGAGTGGGATTGCGTTATTGCGTGCAGGACGGCTTTGGGAGTGCGCCTTGCCTGCTTTCTTTTTTATGGCGCTCCTTTCGGCAGGAGTGAAATAAATATTAAAACATTTCACGCCAGAGCTTTGGTCAAAAACGAAAGCGCCCATAACTTCGGCCTTTTCGTGCATGACGCTTCGTGGAAAGTACGACGAATGGAGCTGCGCCTTTTCATCGTCCCAGCTCTGCAGACTATATATATGCAATCTTGCATGAATAGGTTATGCAGCCTTTTGATTAGCCAGCGTATTCAAGTGCTTGTGAACATTCTCGGTTAAGCGATGCGAAAAAAAAAAGCTTAACCTTGCGCTCGGCCGCGCAATCCTTGAAACAACGAAGCTGGGTGGTAGGAGCCCAGAATTCTACGGAAGTGTGCGCGGAGAAGAAGAACGTAAACTTTATTATCAAATCTGTAAGATTTGAGTCCGGCGTATTTTTAGTGGGTCTGGGCACCCGCCGCGGACGCGGTTCCGAGACGTTGTCTCGAAGCGGCTTCCTCGGCTCGCTGGACGGCCCAGAGCTGTACGCAAACTTTTCATCTTATTACTCACGATGATGACAATTTCTTTTCGCGCGTCTCGGACTTACGGCCGTCACTGCGCGTTGTATAGCGCAGCTTGCAACCCCGACACCACGTTGCAATGCCGACAACGCGTTCCAGCAGACCGGCTCCGTGAATGCGTCTCTCTCCCTCTCACTCTCATTTTCTTTATCTCTCTCCAAAAAATATCTCCTGTTCATCTTCACAACCACAATCTCTCTCTCTCTCTCTCCCGAGCATAGCGCACAAAACCTCTTCTGCACCTCGGAGAGCACGAGCGTGCGAACGTGGGAGCTGTGGACGGAGACGCCGATCCTCGAACGCGATCATATGGTTCGCATAAATGCAAGTTCTGCAAGAGTGGCTCTATAGCCTTGTGGTTACGACGTTCGCCTTGGTACCGTAGGTACGCGGGTTTGAATCCCACCTCGGCAAGAAAGTTAAATTCTTGATAGTTTCTTGATACGAACCACAAACCAGAAATTACGTCTGGCTTAAGCAGCTTCGCTGTTAAAAGTGGACTCCGTGCCACTTTGTTGGCTTCTTTCCATGTGACAGATTGTGCTTTGGGGCACCGCGTTGAACGGCGCTATCTCTGGGACCAGCCTCTTTTCTTTGCCCAGTACGTTTCTCGTAGTAATTAACGCTGTAAGTTTAGAAACTCTGCGACGTTGTGCAGAATTTCTGATCTTCCAAGTTAATCAAGTTTTAACGTTTCCGCGCTGAAGTACGCGTGTAATCTTTGTTTTAACATAACCCTCATGAAACAGCCACATTGCGTACTATTACATGACAAGTAGTGGCTGATAACGTGACAACACGTGTTTCTCTCGCTTACCCTCGTCAACTTACAATGTATAACCAAGCAGTCGTCATGTCGTACGCTGGCGTCAAACGGCCATCGTAGAAATCATACGATCGTCTACAACGTGATTGTCGCCGCGCTGCTGTCGTAACACAGACATACGCTAGCGACCCACACACACACACAACTACTCAACTGATAGGATAACATTGGTCCACCTGGTTTTGTTCTGCGAAACCCTAAACAATGCTGGATAGCCAGGTACCTGCAAAATGCTTCGCATGACAGATTCCCATAGTGCGTGAAATCGGTAGATATTTTTTTTAAACGCGAAGCATTTCTTGTTGAACATTTGCCACTTTGACAGTATCTATCTATCTATCTATCTATCTATCTATCTATCTATCTATCTATCTATCTATCTATCTATCTATCTATCTATCTATCTATCTATCTAGCCGCCTAGATCTTGGTGCTCTCATGGCCGTTTCGTTAACTTGATATGTACCAAAATTGGCGCAGTACGATCAGAGTAACTAACGAACGCAAATGATAGGCCATGACATGCGCGTCATGTAGGTAGTGAAACATCCGCCTACGTCTTGATGCTCTCGTGATCGTTTCGTTAACTTGGTAGGTACCAAAATTGCTACAGTATAACGAGTATATAAAGAACATAAATGATAGGTTATGACATACGTGTCATGTAGGTCATGAAACAGCTGGCTAAAATGACGGAGCGAAAAAAATTAACCCTCAAAAACCACTGAAATGGGTTCGGACGCGGGTACGAAGGGAAGGAAACACTAACGGATAACGGGATAAGTCATAGTCATGAGCACGACACAGCAAAAATGTCAATGACTCAGCGAAATATGATTAACACTTCAAACACTGAAATGGATTCGGACGTGAACGAAACATTACAGGATGAAGGTAGAAGTGAGAGTTTTGAGTGTCACTCAGCAAAAATGTCAATGACAGCGACAAATGATAAACACTCAATAACAACTGGAATAGGTTCGGACGTGGGCACTAAGTGAAGGGAACACTAAAGGATGATGGTAGAAGTTATAGTCGTCAGCATGACTCACCAACAATGGCATTGACTCAGTAAAAAAGATTAACACTCAAAAACAACTGAAATAGGTTTGGACAGTGGGCACACTAAAGGATGATGGAACATCATCTAAAGGTAATGGGAACTATTACTGTAGGATGATGGTAGAACACTATAGGATGATGGTAGAAGTCGTAGTCATGAGCATGACTCAGCAAAAATGACAATGACTCAGCGAAATATGATTAACACTCAGAAACTGCTGGAATGGGTTCGAACATAAATAATAGGTCATGACATGCGTGTAATGTAGGTCATGAAACAGCTGCCTACATCTTGGTGCTCTCAAGGTCGTTTCGCAGGGTAGATTCCCCGCACACTGCTTTGCATAACATCGATTCCCACAGGGCGTAGGATCTGCCGGCTTTCTATTGCGATGGCAATTATATGGACACTCGAAGCGGATTTCTGCCGTCATCGTCGCCGTTTCCGTTGCCGTGAGGCTCCGTATCGAATCCAACGGCGATGAAATTGTCGCCGTGCGCCGTATGCTGTATGTGCGCGAGGAACGCGCGCTTTCACGGGGAGCGAACGCACGGCGGAGAGCAAACGTGACTTCTTCCGACGCGCGAAAGGCCGTGGGAGGGAGGCGACGTTTAGCTGCGGCTTCAAATGCCTGTTTATTTAAAAACGTTGTGATACGAGAAGGTTGTAAAGACTTCCGATGCTGCACGACGAGTGTCCCGTTCTGATCTCGTCGAAAACCTCCGAGCCGCGCCCAGAGGCACCGGCAACAGTCACCAATGCCGCTCGCTTTCGGTGCGAACGCGGGCAAAATGCCGACGGCATCGACGACAGTTCTGCATGTCCAAGTTCATACAGCTGATAAAACTACTATCCTGACTCCGTATAGCTCTCTACTAATTTGCTATCACAATTGATGCTTCGCCTTTCGGATAAAACTGCGAAACTTTTTTTGCTCCGAAAGTTATCCAGTCACAAAGAAGGATTTTCATGGTTTTAGTCACCGTTTATGTTGTTTTTATTCCGATGCTGTATAGCTAACATCGCAGCTTCTGTATTTGTTCATTTGTAAAAATTACAATAGCTTAGTGAATTGAAGTGTTTGGTTGCAGATGATTGACACATGTGCTTATAATGCAATAAAAGGAGCTAAAATGTGCAGAAGAGCTCAATCAAACTGGTAAAACCTGTCTGACCATTTCATAATACAGTTCTCACGAGTGATGTAATCACTGTTCACAATGGACGCATGTCTGAAAAATCCGGCTGATCCCACGCCCTGTGGGAGGAAGTCTACCAAGTTAAAGAAATGTTCTTGAGAGCACCAAAACGTAGGCAGCTGTTTCATGACCTACATGACAGGCATGTCATGACCTATCATTTATGTTCGAACCCATTCCAGCGGTTTCCGAGTGTTACTCAAATTTCGCTGAGTCATTGACATTTTTGCTGAGTCATGCTTATAACTGACTTCTACCATCATCCTTTAGTGTTTCGTTCTCTTAGCACCCACGCCCAAACCCATTCCAGCGGTTCTTGTGTGTTATTCATTTTTCGCTGGGTCATTGTCATTTTTGCAGAGTCATGCTCACGACTATGACTTCTACCATCATCCTTTAGTGCTCCCATCACTTAGTGTTCCCACGTCCGAAGCCATTTCAGTGGTTTGTTAGGGTTATTCCTTTTTTGCTGAGGCATTTTTTCTTAGTCATGCTGATGACTGACTTGTACCATCATCATTTAGTGTTCCGATTACTTAGCGCCCACATCCGAACCCATTTCAGTGGTTTTTGAGTGTTAATCTTTTTTCGCTGAGTCATTGTCATTCTTGCTGAATCTTGCTCATGACTATCACCTACCACCATCCTTCAGTGTTTCGTTCACTTAGTACTTACGTCCGAACCCATTTCAGTGATATTGTGTTAATCTTTTTTCGCTGAGTCATGGATGTTTTTGCTGAGTCATGCTCATGACTATGACACCTACCATCATCTTTTATTGTTTACTTCACTTAGCGCCCACGTCCGAACACATTCCAGTGGTTATTGAGCGTTAATCATTTTTCACTGGGTCAATGTTGAAGCGTGCAGACACGATCGTACAACAGTGAACAACGTTTATTGGTAAACAGGCTTTTTATAGGCGCTGGAAGTGTCCGCAGAGGACGTGCGCAGTGGCAAGGTCGTCTGCCAGTGACGATGCATCAGCCTGCCATGTGCAGTGGGAAGGAGGTAACGATCTAGCGGGCGGCGGTTTCTGGTGGACCTGCGTACGCAAGTGACGTCAGCAGTGCGGATTGTGATGCCAATAAACATTCCAATCCTGGCGAGATTCCGTTCTCGCCAGGATTGGAATCTCTATTGGCATCACAATTCGCACCGCTGACGCCACTTGTAACTTGATTGTCCTCCGCATCTGGTCTGCTATTCGTGTCTGGCCCACCTGGGCTCTCGGGTTGTTCGCTTTCGGTCACTGGTGCACCGGGTTCCCTAGCTGCGGTCTGCTGTACGTCAACGCCGGGCTCTTGCTTGATTTCTCTTTCACAGGCGGCGAACCCCGAGTTGTTAGTTTTCCTGGCTCTTAACTGGTCGTAGTGCCGACGATGAAGCTCGCCATCTCCAGATTTGATGGTTGTCATGCGGTGGCCTTCGGGGGCCTGCACAACGCCGGCCTTCCATCTGGCTCCAGTCCCGTAGTTCCGTAGTTTGACACCAACTGGTGTCAAAATTCCAGGCGCAACGAGACGTTCTATTTATTGGCTCACTTCTTCTCTCATTGCATAAGGCACGGCATGCGCCTTAAGAAAACGAGGTACGGCACCTTCGCGCAAGCGCAACTCAACGGGCGGCCCTTTAATTACACCTAGGTCCTCAGACAATAAATCTTGAAACTCGCCTAATAATTGCCGCACTAGTAACGCGTCTTTAGAAGAGGACGGCTTACCGGGGGCGGCCTTGATTCCGACGGCGAGCACCTGCTTTCCGTGCTGTTCGAAGACCTTGATGACATCTCGTCCGCACAAATCAGGCCCAGAGCATCCCAGTACTACCAAGGTAGCTTCCAGAGTGGTCCCGCCGTGTGTTAATGAGACGGTAAGTTGACCCTTCACGGGAAGTTGTTCGAGGAAACAGGTCAGTTGCAAGGTAGTCTTCTGGAGCAGAGGCCAGAGGTGACGGTACTTGGTGTAGGTGGGCCATGTGATGATCGTTACAAGAGAACCTGTGTCTACTTGCATTCGGAGACCCACGCCATTCCATTCCATGGTGCAAAAAAATGTGGTTGAACCATGTTCACGGACGCCGCTTGCAAGTTGAGCAGGAATTGTTGATAGTCGTAATTTTCCGACCATTGTCTTTCAAAGGCTACTCTGTGCAGCTGATACTGGCGCTACTGGCACACCCGAGCTAGGTGCCCTTGCCCATTACAATTGAAACATTTGGCATGACGGAACTTGCCTTTTCCCGCTGTAGAACTGCTTGTGCCGCAGCATGTGCACCCCCCTTCGTGCCGCCTGTCTTGCCTGCGCGCAGTCTTTCGCAGTGGAGGAAATCTGCTTGGCTGGCATTTGCTCTTCATCATAAGCATAGCGTGCAAGTTGCCTGTGTCTTGGGCACTCGCCATCTCGTCTACGTTTGCAGCCGCCATCTCTGCAGCGCGTGCTCTCTCTTCCGCCTCTCTCATCGTGAGTTCCGTTTTTGCCAACAGTTTCCGACGCACATTCGCGTCGCGCAGCACACAGACAATGCGGTCTCTTAGCATCCTGTCGAGGGCATCACCGAAATTACACCTGCTTGCAATCTTTCGTATCTCCACTATGAATTCGTTTGCAGACTCTCCTGCAAGCTGATTCCTTGTAAAGAACTTGTACGATTCTGCGATTTCGTTACATGTCGGAGCAAATCGCTCACCGAGGAACTTCACGGCATCTTCGTATTTCAGGTCCTGTATCTTCACCAGTGCGCAGCGTGCAGCCATTAGATCCACTGTCCTTGTGCTCAAAGCTGTGATCAAAATCGTCCTGTGATTCTTCCCGTCCGTGACCTCGTGAACCTCGAAGTATGCTTCCAAACGCAGCTTGTAAGCCTCCCAGTTATCCGCCTCCTCATCAAAAGCTGGTGGTGCCCCGTACGCAGCCATGGTCGCAGAGCGACGACCCTCGTCGCCACTGAAGCGTGCAGACAGGAGCGTACAACAGTGATCAACGTTTATTGGCAAAGAGGCTTTTTATAGGTGCTGGAAGTGTGCGCAGAGAACGTGCGCAGTGGCAAGGACGTGTGCCAGTGACGATGCATCAGCCTGGCGTGTGCAGTGGGAAAGAGGTGTGCCAGTGACGATGCATCAATTGACATTTTTGCTGAGTCGTGTTAATGACTATGACTGCTACAAACATCCTTTAGTGTTCCCATCACTTAGTGCCCACGTCTGAACCCATTCCAGTGGTTGTTAGGTGTTAATCGTTTTTCGCTGTCATTGTCATTTTTGATAAGTCATGTTCATGAATACCACATCTACCATCATCCGTAAGTGTTTCCTTCACTCAGTACCCAAATTCGAATCTATTTCAGTGGTTTTTGATGGTTGATGTTTTTCGCTGAGTCATTGTCATTTTAGCCAGCTGTTTCATGAGCTACATTACACACATGTCCTGACCTATCATTGATGTTCGTCATATACTCATCCTAATGTGCCAATTTTGGTACCTCTCAAGTTAACGAAATGACCATGGGAGCATCAAGACGTAGGCGGATGTTTCATGACCTACATGACACGCATGGCATGACATTCATGTCATGACCTATCACTTACGTTCGTCATAAACTCTGATCGTACTATGCCAATTTGGGTACATGCGAAGTTAACGAAATGACTATGAGAGCCCCAAGACGTATGCGGCTGTTTCATGACCTACATGACACGCATGTCATGATATTCATGTCATGGCCTGTCATTTATGTCCTTCGTACACTCTTGTCATACTATGCCAATTTTGGTACATACCAAGTTAACGAAACGGCCATAAGAGTATCAAGACGTAGGTGGCTAGACAGATAAATAGACAGATAGATAGACAGATAAATAGATAGATACTGTCAAAGTGGCAAATGTTCGCCAAGAAATGCTTCACATTTAAAAGGGTGGAATAAAACACACCTGCGAAAATTCCTCGTGTAGGTCAGCGCTCGTCGTGAACAGCGAGTGATTCAGGCAACCTCACCACAACAGAAAGTCGAACCGCTCTTGCACAAGCTTACATATTGGCATCCCATCTAGATATTGGCCGAAGAACAGGATTTCGCACCGTGTCTGGCACAAACTGCAGTGAATGAGTGTTATTCTGGGAACTGCGGCACCGGGAATCAGCTACGTCAGCCCCTACGAAATCGACATCTGCGCCTGCGCTGACAACCGCCTGCTGGGATCGGAACCTATAAATTCCACGAGCGCCAAGATGTTCCTGTTAGAACAGCGAGTGATCCAGGCAACCTCAACACGACAGAAAGTTTAACCGCTCTTGCAGAAACTTACAGATTGGCATCCCATTTAGATATTGGCCGAGGAACAGGATTTCGCACCGTGTCTGGCCCAAGCTGCAGTGAATGAGTGCTTATTCTGGGACCTGCGGCACCGGGAATAAGCTAAGTCCGCACCTACGAAATCGACATCTGCGCCTGCGCTGACCACCACCTGCTGGGATGGGAGCCTATAAATTGCACGAGCGTCAAGGCGTTTCTGTTGGAACAGCGAGCGATCCAGGCAACCTCACCACGACAGAAAGTTTAACCGCTCTTGCACAAACTAACAGGTGTGTAGTATTCCTTTCACATTTCCATTTACGTAACTCAGAAAGTTTGCATCGCTCATTTATCACAATGGGTGATAAGATACCGACTACAATCAAGGAACTCTTTAGATACCTCTGTGACGCAAATGCAAATAAAAAAAGAAATTGATAGCCTCAAGGAAAGCATGTAATACATGAATGTGGCCTTTGAAGAGCTACGTACAGCAAAGGAAGAACTAGCAGTCTTAAATAAATAGCATGTCACCTTAAAGAAGCAAAAATTCGAATTAGAACAGGCACTTCCTGCTACACAAAAAGAACTTATAAGCCAAGTGCCCTTGGTGCGGTGGCATACCCACCCTAATACATTTAAGCTGCGAGTGCACTAAGCATCCTCATAGGTCAACTAACAATATCACAATGGAGCAGTGGGAGGCACAGCTCGACCGTTCAGAATTGGCAGGACAAAAGTCCTTAATTAGCCGGGTCAGGCAGGCGGCAGAGGTCATTGGGCACTGTACTGAGGGGCTCCGACCACCGCTCCTTAAAATCCTTTGCTGTCAAATAAAGTTCATATACTGAGCTTAAGCCAGTACAGTAGAAACAATAATCTGGAAATCAAAGGCATTCCCCAATTACATGACGAGTCATTGCTTGAGGTGGTTCAGAAAACTGGTGACAAAGTTGGAGCACAGGTTGCCCCAAGTCGATGTTGACGTGGTATATCCCGTGCGCACGAAGGAGACAGAAAAAAAAGAACACAGTCATTATATTCGTTTGCAGAGCAACACGGGACAAAGTGCTCCAAGCAGCAAATAAGAAAAGGTTTTCCGCCAATGAAATCGGGTTTGCTGACAAAAGTCCAGTCTATGTCAACAAGCATCTTTGTCCGAGTACAAAGCGTTGCTCGGCATGACTATCACCAGAAAGAAGGAAAAAAGCTGGAAGTTTGTGTGGGTTTCTCAGTCCAAAATACTAGCTAGGAAAGCGTAGTTCACATAGCTTCTAGTGAACACCTCTCCAAGATTGTTTAATTTGCTTTATTACATTGACTGCGAGCAACTGCGGGCTCATGGACACTGTTACGGCCGATACAATTAAGCATGACAGCTCCACGATGCTACGCCTCTTGCACTGCAGCGTAAGAAGCTTAATCCAGAATTATGACGAAATGATAGCGCTTATTAGTCGACAAGGTATGAAATATGATGTTATAGCACTATTACGAGACATCGACTAAAAAGATGGCGAATTCATAAACATTTGTGGCTACCAATTTTTATCCCTTCCAAGGAAGTCAAGCTCCCGAGGCGGCGGCGTGGCGCTGTATATACCATCCCGTCTCACCTTTAAAAAACTTGAAAAATTTACGGAAACAAATTTAGGAGAACGAGAGGTGTTGTTCGTAGAGATGCAAAATAACGTCATAATGGGTGTCGTTTATAGGCCACCAGATGGGGAAAATGCAGCCGTTTTTAGAAAAATTATAACACACTCTGCAACATTTTACAAATTAAGAAAAAGAAGTCATTTTATGCGGTGATTTTAATAGACACAAGGCAAACAGCCAAGGGCCGATTATCAGCACTTATCGTTCAGTTATGGCTTCGGAAATCATATTTTAGCACCTACAAGGGTTACAACAACGTCATCTACAACAATTGACCACATTTTGTTGAACATTGATAGTGAATGCATTACTGCCGGTGTAATAACAGAAAAAGTTTCGGACCATTTTTCAATTTTTATTTATCTTTCTAGCGCTCATCTGCAGGCAAAAAACAAAGCACCTCTCACCCGCTGACGATAGATTATAGAATTCAAGAAACACAATTTTTAGGTTCCAGCAGTACAGATGTTAATGCAGCCTACGCAAAGTTTGCATCATTACTGCTAGCAAGTTGCGTAAAAGTAGAGCACAAATCTCCCAGAGCAGCGTACCTGTCCGCACCAATTTGCCCTTGGATGAACGAGGCAACAATCAAACAGATTAGATTATGAGAACACTGGCGGACCAACATGAAGCAAAATAAAGATAACGGCTATTATAAGGAACTGTACAGAAGCACACGCAATCTGTCGCTATCGATGATGAGAAAACGGAAAA
Source organism: Dermacentor silvarum (assembly GCF_013339745.2). NCBI lineage: Eukaryota > Metazoa > Arthropoda > Arachnida > Ixodida > Ixodidae > Dermacentor > Dermacentor silvarum. Next base: position 88,625,178 of record NC_051159.1, read on the forward strand.
AAGAATATTGCAGTAGCCTTATCGTGAAAGCTAATGGGAACACAAAGGAAATTTGGCGTATAATAAGGCAGTCACCAAACCGGAACCGCTACAACTTATTTTACCTGAGGTAAATGTTGTCGGTTATAATGAAAGGGAACTTGCAGAACGATTCAATGATTATTTCGTAACCATAGGAAAACAGTTGGCAACCTTTACAAACGACGAATATGACTCATCATTCCCTACTTTTCACAATAATACTTTCGTTTTTCGAGAAATTACAGAAGCTGAAATCATTGCAGTAGCAAGTCAGATGCCATCCGACAAGGTCATGGGTCATGATGGAATACCAATTCAGACACTGAAGGACAACATTGAAACCTTATGCAAACCTCTTGTAGTAATTCTCAACCAGTCATTCGTGACAGGTGTGTACCCCGAACAACTTAAGATAGGGAGGATGACACCAATACACAAAGGAGAATGTCCCGACAGCATAGCAAATTACCATCCTATAACAATTTATTCATGCGTGACCACTCTTTTTGAGAAACTGGTAGCCAAAGGAATGATTGACTTTATTACAAAATACAATATCCTAACTCCGAATCAACATGGCTTTAGAAAGGAGTACTGCACAGCTACTGTAGTAAAATTTCGGGCAGAAAGAGTAAACCGTGCATCAAACAATAACCAAATCGTCATAGGTATCTTCCTAGATATAAAAAAAGGCGTTTGGTTCAGTGAACCACAATATTTTGTTGTACAAGCTCGAACGCTATGGATTTAGAGGGATAGCTTCCAAATTTTTTGCAGCTATTTGACTCAGCGGACTCAGTTCGTACAAGTACTTGGCAACAAATCAGACCGTAAACTAGTTGAAACGGGAGTACCACAAGGTTGAGTGCTTGGACCGATCTTGTTTTCCCTCTTTATCAATGATTATCCTCTCTCCTTGACCCACACGCAAGCAGCTCTGTATGCAGACGACACTGCCTTACTTATGGCACACCACTCTCTTCAGGAAGCAGAATTAGCCGCTAATAATGAACTATAAGCAACTTCGCAATGGTTAAAACGAAACAAATTACTGCTAAATACAAAGAAGCCTAAGTACATTGTTTTCGCCTCTAAGCGAAGAGTAGTACCTGAAACATGTGGGCTGTACATAGGAGGAAATGCTATTGAAAAGTTAAACGCACATACTTCCCTTGGCGTGACTCTCGACTCATCATTCCATTGGGCAAATCATATTGACCATCTTTGCAAAAAACAAAGCTTTGGATGCTTCACGTTATTTAAAGCTCGAAAATATTACAATATACAGACACTCCGTATATTATAGTTTAACGTATTTCACTCTCACCTAACATACTGGATAGAATCATGGGGCTACACGTATGCTTCGTATTGTGCGGTGGTTAGCATCCTGCAAAAAAAAAATAATGTTGCAGTGGCTTAGCTCGGCTATGCCAGGATATACGTAGCGTTAGCAAAGGTTCAGCTGATTATTCTTAGCTTTCGCGATGAGTCAAGCTTCTCCGTTCTTCTGCGCTGTTGAGCAGCATTTGCGCTCTCCTTCTCCATGGCTATACCGCACTGGCAAACGCCAGTCAGAAGCGCAGCGGCTCCAGCGCAGTGTGAGACGGCGACTGCACAGCGAGCGCGCGCCGGCGCCAGTGCGTCTACCACGGCTACGACGTCACTCCTCTGGAATGCGCAGACCGGCGGCGGTGAGTCGCGCGCGGCGGCGGCGGAGTGCGCGAGAGGTGCCGGCTCCGGTGGCTCTGGTGCGCAAGCCGTGTGACATCACTGATCCTTGCGCATGCGCAGCACGGCTCTTGATGTGCCGCGCGAAACGGGCTTGGCTAGGCCAGTGTAGCTAACGCTACAAAAGAGCTGCACCAACCATCGCCTCAGCGCCCAAGAACGCACCATCCACAGAGTTTTTCAGAAACCTCGACATAATGACATTTAATGTGATTGGGCAATGTAATAGTGCTACAATAGTACACAAAATAATTTACAAGAACGTACCCTATCATTCATCAGCTGTAGTAACACCCAGGTGTAACAATCGACAGGCGGAACAAAGGAAATCTTATTCTGCCGGTAGTCCACAATGTCTAGGCCGTCGAACAATATCCTTTGTTGGCACAAAAATTTCTAACAATATACCTAGCTTGATAAAATATCTGCCAAATATTGCGCCATCACTCAAGAGACTCTTTCGGGGAGCTACCAGTCACCATATTAATATTGTACTCGCAAACTACTGCTGATATTGTATACATGCCGCATTGATGCTGTAATTTTCATGTTACCATTGTACTCGCTAATTGAGGCTGTACTTAAGCAACGTTTTTGTAATGGATCCTAACTCGCCATATCGGCTATGGATCCAGATGCTGTCACAATCATTTTTGTATATCTCTTTAGTGCAATAAAACATTCTTCTTTTCCTTCTTTGAGACGCTTGGCGCGTTAGGCACCTCCGATAGCAACAGTTTATTTATTAAAAAATGCAGCAGGTCCAACGAGTAGGAATCTATATACAGCGAAGCTTTGTGTGAGTGCATAAAGAGTCATAACTCGAGTTTATGTTGATTGCACGTCCGCACAAAGTGACACGGAAGGTCTTAGTTCAGGCATTGTAGAGAGGCTAATGCAGTATTGCCTCCGCTGCCATGGATGCGCGAAGGCGAGTGTTCTGATTCTTTTTCCCCCGCACGGCCGGCGCCGCCGCCGCTGCGGTGATGATGATGACAATGACGATGATTTATTGGCATCCCCTTTGAAACGGGGCGGTGACAAATAGTCACCTAGCCTGCTTGAGTTACTGAGGTAGGCTATACATGCTGTTCATTATACCATTTTATATCCAGAGGAATCTTCACCCCAATAAAAACGGGGTGAAGATTCTTCCGGAGCTCAATAAATTTTACTACCTACCTGCCTGCCTGCCTACCTACCTACCTCTTCAGTATTTTTCTCGTCCTCGAAACTTCTCTGCCTTGTACCGCTACTTATGGCTATAACGGATCCGGTTGTATCAGTCTCTTCCCTGCTTTTTTTCCACCAATGATCTAAACATCTTTTGCTTATCTGGACTGCTCATCGGTTGATGCTTCCGTCCACTTTAAATCCAAGCGCTTCTTTAAGGTGTATGTTACCTACAGGTCTCACTGGGTGAATGCCTTCGCATTCCTTTAGGATGTGTTGAGTGGTCCCCAAATGTTTGCTGTCATACACATTCCTTATCTTGTTGCGAATATATATTTTCTCCGGTATGTTCTTGTCCTTAAGCAACGAGCTCGATCTCAAACAGCAAGGCACTTTCCTTCATGTTATCGTACAGATTTTCCTTCTATTTTGTTTCTTCTTATTCGGGTGATTATGATGATGATGATGATGATCTAAGGGCATCCCCTTTGAGACGGGTCGGTGACAAAATCGCCTAGCCGGCTTCATTTATTCAGGTATGCTATACATGTTTTTTATTTAGCATTTTTGTAAACATCTCTTTAATCTTTTTTCTTCTTCAAAATCTACCTTGTACGGCCACCTATGACTGTAAAAGATCAAGTCGTATCAGTTCCCTGTTTTTTTTTTCCACCAAATTTCTAAACGTGTCTTACTTATTTATCTCGAGTGCTGACCGTTTGATGCTTCCGTCCACTGTAAACCCAAGCGCTTCTGGAAGGTGTACGTTACCTACAGTTTTCACTGGATGAATCCCTTCGCATTCCATAAGAATGTGCTGAGTGGCCTCTGCATCTTTACTGCAGCATACAAATGCCTCATCTAGTTCCGAATATTTGCTCCGGTATGTTTTGATCCTTAGGCAACCGGCTCAATCCTCAAATTGGAGCCTCAAGCTGCGTTATGCGCGATTGGGTGGTGGTGCAAGAAACCAAGCTGCACGCGCTGGCATGCGTCCTCCACTGTGATTGGTTGACCTACTCAGCTAGAGACAGCCGCGCCTCAGTACCCACAGTCGCGAACAGCCGGCGAGGTTCTCAAAGAAAATGTTCGGTTTTAAAAAGTGAACCTTAGCATCTTCTATGAATAGCTGATGACCAAAAAAAGTTACGGGCCGCGTTTTTCGCCCGAAGTTCGCTGCGCGTCTCTTATCGTACTGTAGCGCTGTGGCGCGTTTCTGCAAGGCCAAACACGTCGAGTCTTGTGATTCCACAAGTTTTGAATTGAGTACTGGGGTTTTACGTGCCATAACCGCCATTTGATTATGAGGCACGCCGTAGAGGGGGCCTCCGGAGTAATTTTGGCCACCAGGGGATATTTTCGGGCCCCCAATGCTCGGGACAGGGGCGTTTTGTGCATTTCACGTCCATCGAAATGCAGCCGCCGCGGCCGGGATTTGATCCCGCGACCTCGGGCTTAGCACCGCTGCACCATAGCCACTAAGCCACCGCGGTGGGTTACAAGTTTTAATGCTGGAAAAAAGTTCCGCTTGCTCTGGACGGTCCGCATTGTGGCTTGAAGACGCGTTAGTAACTGGAATCTGCAGTGAGCCTCTTGTCGTAATGCACCATTTTGCCCTGCAGCCTCATGAAAGCTTCTCGTACACCGATTTCCACAGTGCGTGGGATCTGCATAAATTTTTTCTGCATAGTTTGTCTCTTGTTCATATATATGGTTGCGCCACGTGTGACATGTTTTAGCTTTCTTTTCGTGTTTGTTTTTGTGCAGTAACCACTACAATGGAAACATTGCAGTTGCAATCGTTTCACCGCCGTCAGTTGGAGCCTTAATGATATCCTGGTCGTGATCACAATCGTTCTTGCGTAGTGGCTGTGGGCGTTGGTTTAGTCCTGCGACATGGGGCGCTATAGCGTAAAATGATTCCAAACTGTTATGATTCCAAACTCCTGACGTCAAATTTACGTAACCACCGACGCAAGCATCGGGCGGTGACCCGCAGCGTTGTCTGAACAATTCACTCTCCTCGTTTATAGGAGGTCACCTTTGTTCGCTTTCAAAACCAATAACATTGTCTACACTCAGCGGTTTTTCTTATCTAATTCGCTCACAAGAAGCGAGGAGCATGCTCCAGTGGAGAAGGTTTCGATGGGGCCGAGCCAGCACAGTGAAAATAGATAACCCCATAAAGAGGGTGGTGCTGGCTTCTCCGATTTGTCCGCTCCGCCTTACTTAGCTTGCGGTGGCTGGTCGAAAATCGCGGCGGCGTGCAACGGAAGGATAAGAATGCTGCTAAAACGGATCCTCAGCTAGGAAGAGCTGGCAGAGCAATGTCGTATGCATGCCGAAAGGGCTCGATAACGTTTTACTGCCACGCAAAAAGGTTTATCATGCGCAAATAAATACATGCTCACCGGCAGTTGCGAGTAGCGAAGGCGCGAGCGATCGGCGGGCAGCCGTCTTCTATTTTTTTCGGAACGGGGCAGTCTGTGGCCATTCAGAAAAATTTTCAGTTTTGTTCGGCATATTAATGCATTTTTTTTCGCGTACACGTCACTTTGACGTGGTGAGTTTTTGCGGTTTTGTGAGGTCGCGTGACAGACAGGAGAAGTGGGCCTAGCCAGGAAATATTGGACCAATAGCAGATGACTAATGGTGAAAAGGCGTCGAATCAGGAATGATTATTTTTCTTTTGTGCGGTTTAATCATGCATAATCAGTGTGTACACGTTATATCAGATGGGGAGCTATCGCGGTTTTCGTGACGTCGCGTGACAGACAGGCGAAGTTGGGAGTGGACCGAAAACATTTTGACCAATCGTGGAGGTTGATTGGAGAAATTAGAATCAAAACAGTTTGAAATCATTTTACGTTATAGTGCCCATGAATGCATAGTGCGAGGCTTAGCTATGCTTGTCACGAAGCCCTGCTACTGTGGTAGCTACTACGGTTGTTGCATAGCGTAATATTCGAAAAGAACTAAAAAAATAGCATCAGCAAGAAAAAAGTTTTTTTTTTTAGCAGGAGCACTAAAAGGCGCATTCTAAGGAGGATATACTGTATCACTGCACAGAATCTTTGCTTACTTCTGAAGTTTTAAAAAAAAATATTTTGACGAAAACCACAAGGCTAGTGTGAGAACCAAGCTGGGCTTAGACGTATATGGTTTGAAGGAAGCTCGCAGCAATACGGCTTCCAAGAGACTTGGACATCTTCCGGTTTGTAAAGGGTCGGCCCTTAAGGCCGTCCCTGTCTCTCACTTGTAAATACAGCAAGTAAATGTTTTTCGCCACCACTACCTTCCGGGGCACGGCCGCTGGATTAAAAAAAAAGATGAAAAGAAGAAATAAAAACACCGCATATCCACGGGGTGAATGATGATGAGTGGGCGAAGCTCCGGAGGGAATCATCGGTAAACCGTGAATCTTCCGTGCAATTCGCCCAGTCTCGCCGCACTAAATCGTACGATTGACTTCCACCAATGACACGCGCCATATGTGACGTAATTCCTATTTTATAACAGCGCCCTTCATTATAATTGCACCATCTCCCGCTTAAGGGGACGCTAGCACAAACGCGTTAGAAACGTGCAGTACTCTCTAGTAAGGGGGAGAGGCCACAGCGTCTTACGCAGCCGTTTACACATGCCGGAACGTGCACCGCGTTTGCCGACGCCATCACATGACTGCTGAGAGAGTATAACCCCCGTATTCATAAACGCTCCTCGACTTGAACTTGAATTGCCACCGCCTTCAACGCGTTTCGAACGCGCTGCCTAAGGCGGTGGCAAGTCATGTTCAAGTCGAGGAGCGTTTATGAATACGGGGTTAAGGCGGAGAGGCCACAGCGTCTTACACCAGCTTCTTACACGGGCCGTAACGCGCTAGCACAAACGCGTTAGAAACGCGCAGTCTTTCGTTAATGTTGGGTATTTATTGTCATCGTGGTGGGTGTGTCCATGTGCGCTTCGTGTCGTAGTGGTTAGCGCCGCGCGTTCGGAAGCCAGGGGTCCCTGGTTCGATTCCGCGCTACGGACACAACTTTAGGAATTTTTTTTCTCATAAAAGTAGACGTGGCTACCTACTACTACGACGACGACTGCTACTACTACTACTACATACTACAGAGGAGGGACAGACCCACACCCTAAGGAGCTTCGCCCCTAAAAGTTGTCGCAGTTTCACCTCAAAGGCGAAGCATCAATTGCGATAGCAAATTTGTAGAGAGCTATACGGAGTAATGATATTAGCTTTATCAGCTGTATAAACTTGGACATGCAGCAGCACCGGCAACACGCAGAACTGTTGTCGACGCCGTCGACGTTTTGCCCGTGTTCGCTCAAAATGCGTGTGGCGTTGGTGACTGTTGCCGGAGCCTCTGATATAAATAGGCACTTGATAAGTGGTTCTTGAGGGAAAGAGAAAGGTTGGCGCTATCTTCTGCAGCCCTTGAGGGAGCACGGCTCAGCGCCAAGAATAGGCACTTGGTGCCGCAGCTAAACGTCGCCTCCCTTCCCTCCCCCTCCCCCCCTCCCCCACGGCCTTTCGCGCGTCGGAAGATGGCGCGTTTGCTCTACATATATGGTGATTGTAAAGGAGGAAAGAGACGCCTACTTCTGCAGCCCTTAAGCGAGCATGGCGCAGAACGCGCGTTTGTTCTCCGCCGTGCGTTCACTCCCCGTGAAAGCGCGCGCCCCTCGCGCCCTTTCACTTGCACATACAGCGTTCGGCGCGCAGCGACGATTTCATCTCCATTGACGTCATACGGAACCTCATGGCGACGGCGACGACGACAGCGACGCCGACGGCAGAAATCTGCTTTTGAGTGTCCATATAATTGCTATCGCAATAATATTGTCGTCGCCTTCCAGTTGTACATTATATATGAAGGGTGCTTTTTGAAGTGTGCTGTAGTAAAGACTGTCCTTACTAGTCTGTTTAACTAAAACGTAGACGTGCCGTGTACGGCGCTCAGACGCGCCATTTGTCTCTGGCTGCTGAGGCCAAAGTTTATTAAAAGAAGTTAATTAATTTCACGTCCCCAAGGGTTGCGGGAAATGTGGTCTGTCGGCTGGTCTTTCGCCATTTTATGCCCCAGATTTAACCCGCCAATTTAGCTGACGGCGGCAAGTACCCTTACAAAGGCTGTCACCACCCTAAAACGGCGTTGTGTGTAGGCTCCCTAGGTACAGCCGTTCACGGAGAAGCATTCCCACAGCCGCGTTTGTACGGGCGACAGTGACTCTAATCAGGCCGTAAATGACGCGTTTTATAGTTGCACATTACAGGTTGAGTATTGAAGTCGTTATTAGAAGTGCCGATTACACCACATATGTGAAAAGTCTCCCTTGGAGTGCCAATCTTTTGTAGAGTGAGCCTCAATGCTCTCTATAAAGTCTGCCCGCTCGACTCACCTGAAATGAAAAGAAGTGCTCTATTACGAATAATCGAGAGTGGATTTACGAGTTCCTTCAAGACGACTTCAAGACGATGGATCGCGTTTATTTACAAGATGATGAATGCGAAGGTATCGCTCAAAGAAAACAGTCCACGGTGTCGCACCCGATCCAGTCCAGCTTCGTACTTCTCTTCAACCGAACTCCCCTCACACGTTTCAATATTCTCTCTGCGCTGACAGTAGCCCGGCCGCTAGGTAGGTAGGTAGTAAACTTTATTGAGGTCCGGAAGAATCTTCACGCCGTTTTCATAGGGGCAAAACTGCGGGCCGCTCCCGCGTTGGGACGGGAAGGCCAAGCCTCACCGCCGCATCGTGGGCCTTCTGGACAGCCCGGAGTTGATCAATCCATTCGTGGCTCTTTTTACATAAAAAGGTGCGGCCTGCTGCGTCACGTCGCCGCCAGTGGGCGAGCGCGTCTCGATCGGCTGAGTTAGGGAGCCTACATACAAGCGCCTGCATGTAGGCTCCCTAGGCTGAGTTCACAGTTGCGGCCGGCTGTTTTTCCTGGGCTCGAAAAAAAAGTTTCCTGGGTAGGGAGCCTACATGCAAGCGCCCGCATGTAGGCTCCCTAGGCTGAGTTGACAGTTACGGCCGGCTGCTTTTCCTGGGCTCGAAAAAAAAGTTTCCTGGGTAGGGAGCCTACATGCAAGCGCCTGCATGTAGGCTCTTGCATGTAGACTCCCTAGGCTGAGTTGACAGTTGCGGCCGGCTGTTTTTCCTGGGCTCGAAAAAAAAGTTTCCTGGGTAGGGAGCCTACATGCAAGCGCCTGCATGTAGGCTCCCTAGGCTGAGTTGACAGTTGCGGCCGGCTGTTTTTCCTGGGCTCGAAAAAAAAGTTTCCTGGGTAGGGAGCCTACATACAAGCGCCCGCATGTAGGCTCCCTAGGCTGAGTTGACAGTTACGGCCGGCTGCTTTTCCTGGGCTCGAAAAAAAAGTTTCCTGGGTAGGGAGCCTACATGCAAGCGCCTGCATGTAGGCTCTTGCATGTAGACTCCCTAGGCTGAGTTGACAGTTGCGGCCGGCTGTTTTTCCTGGGCTCGAAAAAAAAGTTTCCTGGGTAGGGAGCCTACATGCAAGCGCCTGCATGTAGGCTCCCTAGGCTGAGTTGACAGTTGCGGCCGGCTGTTTTTCCTGGGCTCGAAAAAAAAGTTTCCTGGGTAGGGAGCCTACATGCAAGCGCCTGCATGTAGGCTCCCTAGGCTGAGTTGACAGTTGCGGCCGGCTGTTTTTCCTGGGCTCGAAAAAAAAGTTTCCTGGGTAGGGAGCCTACATGCAATCGTCTGCATGTAGGCTCCCTAGGCTGAGTTGACAGTTGCGGCCGGCTGTTTTTCCTGGGCTCGAAAAAAAAGTTACCTGGGTAGGGAGCCTACATGCAAGCGCCTGCATGTAGGCTCCTAGACTGAGTTGACAGTTGCGGCCGGCTGTTTTTCCTGGGCTCGAAAAAAAAGTTTCCTGGGTAGGGAGCCTACATACAAGCGCCTGCATGTAGGCTCCCTAGGCTGAGTTGACAGTTGCGGCCGGCTGTTTTTCCTGGGCTCGAAAAAAGTTTCCTGGGTAGGGAGCCTACATGCAAGCGCAGCGCTTGCATGTAGGCCATTCGTGGGCTACGCGTTCTTTTTTTTTTTTTGCATGTACGGCGGATAACTGCGAAACACAGTCGGGACCGTAGTCCGAAGCAAGATCCTAATCTTCTTGTTCTTTTTATAGACATTGTCAGTAAAATGTAATGAGCATACCAGCGACGTACCTGTCGCTTGGCTCTCACTTGCTTCCTTTCCCTGACGGCCCTTGTCGAGAAATATTCTGCAGCCACGCTTCTCGACGCTGCCGATCGCAGGGGAATTCGTGGTACTTCACAGTTGCTTCTCTTCTCGCGTTCGAGTTGCACAGCGGCCCACAACAGCTTCGCGGCATCACACCGCTAGAAAAAACCGTCTGCCACACAAGCGCACACCAAAGAACCGTACTCAAGCACAAGAAACATGAGGCAAGCTGCTCACACACACGATCACACACAAAAAAAGCACACGAGAATACGCACGAAAAAAAAGTCACAGCATACCCACGGGGTGAATGATGATGAGTGGGCGAAGCTCCGGAGGGAATCATCGGATCTCCCGCCTAAGGGGACGCTAGCACAAACGCGTCAGAAACGTGCAGTACTCTCTAGTAAGGGGGAGAGGCCACAGCGTCTTACGCAGCCGTTTACACATGCCGGAACGTGCACCGCGTTTGCCGACGCCATCACATGACTGCTGAGAGAGTAAAGGTGGAGAGGCCACAGCGTCTTACACCAGCTTCTTACACGGGCCGTAACGCGCTAGCACAAACGCGTTAGAAACGCGCGGTCTTTCGTTAATGTTGGGTATTTATTGTCATCGTGGTGCGTGTGCCCATGTCCGCTTCGTGGCGTAGTGGGCTATGCGCCGCGCGTTGGGAAGCGAGGGGTCCGTGGTTCGATTCCGCGCTACGGACACAACTTTCGGAATTTTTTTTCTCCCGGAAGCGTTCTCCGGAAGCCGGAAGCTGGCTTCCGGAACCGGAAGCGTAACCGGAAGTGGAAACGGAAGCGGAACCGGAAGTGGAGCCGGAAGCGGAAGTCGGCTTCCGGTTATACTATACATATGTATGTATATATGGGTATACATACATATACGGACACACAACGCCAACTGGTTACACACTACTACTACTACGAGGGACGAACGGGTGCCGCTATAAGGAGCTTCGCCCCTAAAAGAACACCAACACGCATGAATCCTGAGGCAACCACATTGTAGCACGAATCGGCGTCTGCCTTGCGTACCGTAGCAGTGGCGTCCTCACCAAAAATAGCGGCCGCAACTATCAACTTAGCTGAGACGCGCTCGCCCATTGACGGCGACGCGACGCAGCAGGCCGCACCTTTTTTTTTTTTTTTTTTTTTTTTTATCCAGCGACCGTGTCCTTGGTGACTTCAAACCAGAGAACGCCTGAAGCAACACAGAGATAATTGGAGATATATGCCGATTGAATGTTGGAATCTACGTGAATCGAATCTTTATTGACATGTAATTAAATGTTAAATGCTTTACAACTAATGGCGATGAGTAAAATATTGTTGATTTCATCCCATGCAACGTGTAATTTCATGGGATGTTTATCCTCCACAAAGGGCTCTACTTTATTTTCTTGCAATTTTTATGTTATGCGCTACACCGCTGACAAACTATACCAAAATGCAAACTCCAAATCAGGTGCAGACATAAGGCATGGCCTCTCGATGAAACGCACGAAGTGCGGCCTGCCACGTCGCGCGGCGAATTAGGGGCGGAGCTTTGAAGCGAAAGTTGACATTTGCTGCCGCTCTTTTAGGGGTGGCACTACTGTCGCGGGACTGCTCTTCCTCCGGGAACGCGCCGCGGGAGAGATTTTGCATCTCGCTTGCACGCGTTTTGTACGCACACGTGGAAGTATAAATGTGTCGAGGTCCTTGTCGTGTTGCATGTGGCACTATCCCGCGCAACTGTTGCGTGCCGCTGTGTGTTACTACATAGAGAGTTTTAGCAGTGCCGTGTTACGGTACGGTAAGTGCGGTAAACCATTAATCCGATACCCTGAGTTTCCGAGCGACGTAGAACGCCGTAAATCATGGCTGAAAAACATTTCGCGAGATGGACAAGTGGCAAAGGAAGCATTTCGGAGCCGAGGGACACGTTTTTAATTGGTGTGTTCTCTTCCCTTCACCGACGGTCACACCGAGGAACTGTGTAAGGTGTTTCTAAGCAAATTATTACAGCCGCCACTGGCTAACTGGACCGGGGACCTGAATGCAACTGTGGAGCGGTTAAAACTCGCCTACAAGCCTCCGTCACGGAAGGTAGTACGATGTTAAAGCTGTTGAACGAGGCACTTTTCCGTGGCTTCACATCGTGTAAATAAAGAAAATAACAATTGGCACAGCCTTCCCTTGATCTTTCTTTCTTTTCACCATTGCAATTGCTCTATTCACGCTGAACATTTTTTTTTCACTGTATCGTCTTTGCATAAGTATGCTACACATCGGCAATGTGGCTGAATGTACAATCCGTTATAAACTGCCATCTATGCCCATTTATCTAGAAAGGTGAAAGTAACGAAATCTAGCAGAAAATAGTTATAGAAATCTGTTATTTGCACGCATTTGTCAGAAGTTTCATTTAACGTTTTTTTAACCAGCTAACAAGCGTGTCAAGTGAGGCAAGTAAATAAGCACACTCAACAAAAGTGCCCACTGTATCAGCAGTAATTCCTCTTCATAAAGAATTCGCAAGTTCTCTTGAACGATGATCATAAGGCTCGAAACCAGTGGCAGAATTGTGCGCCGTCCTGGCCTATGTGAACCTATTACCGACCCAATACCGACTCCTGGGTATATTGATATCCTTGCCGGTAACGTTGATATTTTATTTTATATTTGGTAAACAAAAAGCACAACTGTCAAGTCAATAAAACGTAAACGCGAAGCGTGGCCGCTGCGCGAAGCATGCGAACGGTGCCAAAGAAACGCTCCCACCCGCGCGCCTGTCCCGGAGTAGTGGCGCCGCTGCGGTGGTGCGGAGAAGTAGGATCCTCACAGCGGTTTCGGGTGACGTGGCAGGCCGCACCTCGTGCGTTTCATCGAGTGGCCGTGCATAGGGTTAGACGTCTGTCTAGCGGTGTCATGAGCACGGAGACGATTTATAATGCTTGTCAAGGGAAGAACGGGAATGACAAGCGCATACATAGAAAAGTACACATCTATCGAGCAACGCTTAAAAAAGGATTCTGTTGCCCTTGTGTGTTGCTGGCAAATACCCATTCCAGAAGACTGGCCAAGAACAGGAATACATCCAGTGGCATATAACGAATGATTAAATAGAAAAAAAGTTTATCGAACCGTTAAGTATAATTCACGATTCCATTAATAGGTTGGTATGCTTCAGACATACCTGGGAGTCAGCATTTTTTCTGTTTGGGTTTTATGTAGAAATTTATTATTGGGATTAGACTTCTTCGGATACTGCAAGTACTTTTCGGTCTGCCGGTGTCTAATGAAAAATATGGGACAATCTCGAAGGCAGTGTAGTCTAAAAAGGTTGACCTCTCCCCAAGGTTTTGCAGTCAAAAATCGTTTCCCGATTCCGAGAGTATAGTTTAGTCGAAAATTGTGAGCCTAACCACTTTCACAGCGCTGTTGAGTGTATAAAAAATCCTTTCAAATTTATCCCGTACTGGGTGGCAACGAATACACGTCACACGGGCTCTGCCCGACGCTTTAGCGCACTGCGCCACGAATGCCCGTGGACAGGGAGGTATTATTCTTTAGTGTTCGTACCCACCGGCACGCAACGAATCTCGAAGGACATGCAATGCCGGAGGCTACGCAAAAGACTTCGAGTGGATAAAACTTGTTGTTTGGCTAGATGGGGGTACAGGCTTCATACAACGAAAAGACGCAGCACATCAAGGAAAAGACAGGCGAAAGGAAAGAGCGTCACCAAACCAGTCATCAAATCAATCAAACGCTATTTCCTTTCGCCTGTCTTTTCCTTGGTGCGTTCTATGAAGACTTCGCCTGGACTTCCCAGCTGTGCGACTAATGCCGCAGCGTATTCAGAGTAGTGCCACAGGATGAGCCATGCGTGTGCTGCAAAAAACGCCCTCAAGCGACTCGGCACGTCGTAATGGAATGGCAAGATGTTCATACAGTGAGACCCGTTGGGAGTGCCCACCTTGCAGAAGCGTTGGGATTCCAAAAAAGGAGGAAGCATTTCCTGGTCAGCAGTCGGGATAAGTACGAGCCGGTTAGAGTATTGCTGGAACAAAATTACGGAAGATAATAACAGAACCATAGTCACTGCAAGTGTAGGTAATGGTACAGTATAGTTTTAGATGTTTTAAATACGAAAGCTAAGATCGAGATCAGATAGGCAGGAGGCTAGACAGCGATAGATGCAGTAAACCCTGGTTCGATCAATTCGGCTAGGGGTCTACTTGTCTCCCTCTCGTTTCAAAGGGGATGCCAATTAACCTGATCACCATCCACCCGGTTACATTACTCTTCTCAACATGACGCGTTCAGGCGGTGGCAATGCTGTGTGTTACTGGATTGCCTCACTGCTAATTGCATTGTCGTTGACGTTCATTGGTCGATGGATTGTACCAGAATTTTGGCCTTTTTTCATTTTCTTTCTTTTTTACGCGCAACAGAGCTTCGCTTATTTGCACTTCTTTGTCGGTCAGTATGCCAGGATTAAATAAGCGCCTGTTCACTGGCACTCTCATTCAGCGCACATATACCCTTCGTATATATATATATATATATATATATATATATATATATATATATATATATATACTCCCAAATACATCTGCCTAGATACTCCAAATAGCCTCGCCAAACCCGGGAGGGTAGGAAAAAGAAAATTAGCTCTAAGAATGCACGATTGATGTTTGGTTGAGATGCGGTGGTGCAACTAAAACGGAAGCCTTACAAATTATTTGTAATATTTTGAAAAGTCCGGCAGCCCACACGTCCAACAGCAGTAACACTATATTTATTTGCTTCAGAGCACAAAATCTTTCTCGCGCGTAATACTGTGTTAAAAAATAACTGACTCACATATTCCCTAAGTCGCTTCGCTTCAACAAGATGCCTGCTCGTGAAGGGAATGCGAGTGACAGCTGTAAATGTTACATTTAGTTACAATAAGTCCATCAATATTCGCAACCCACCCCCGTGTATACAGCACTTGTCTTTGTTCATTTTACAGCGAACCTGTTAGTGCGCTTAGAAGCTCCCAAAAACGTTATATCGCTGTTTTCGTGGGTTTTCTAAAAAAATCAAAAAGAAAAAAAAACAAACAAGAAAACTAGATCTTTTCCGAAATGTATATCTTGAGAAAATGTGGAAAATTTCAGGGGATATATACTCGTATGTCAAATTTTGAGGTGTGTGTTTTTTAGGAGTTAGACCAAGATCGCTATGCCCTCGCCTTTGTGCTGTTTACAGGAGTTATATGAAAGGCTTGCAAATATTTCCCACTTCTCTGGGGGACCAAATACGCGTGGAGCACTTTCATACTCCAAGGAACTCAGGGTCATTGTATGTGTGACACCTGTTTAAAGATTCAAGTGTGTGGGTGAAAAAGGGAGTAATTGTTCATGCAGCACATTTGTCCTCTGAATAGTTATTTTATTTTTGCAATTTTAGCAGACTCCTTGGTGCATATGTTTAAAAAGAGATTCTTGCAGATTTCTGGCTTATTAAACCTCGGCGTCGGTTCTTCAAGGTTAGATGCCGTTCGATAAATAATCAGGGAATCTTGCACCGAATATAATCATGCCAGGGGCGGTGTCGTGCTTTGGGAAGAGCCTAGCAGACGAAACGTGCGCTTTGAGTGAACTTTGTGCGCATGCGCTACTCTTGCTCATCTCGTTGCTTCGCGCCGTTAGAAGGCGCTGGCTGGTTGGACAGTCGACGCTCCCGCGGTACTGTTAAAGAATCGGTCGACTGTACACTGTGGCGTGTTTTGAAAGGGTTCGGTCGTTTACTCAAACGCAAATTTAGAGAACGACCATAAATGGAGCGCTTTAAAGTTTTTGTGCATGAGGTGCATGTGCAAATTCTCTTTACTTTTCTCGTCTACCAGCCGCGGAGTAGTTCCGATGCCGGGTTCGCTTACAGAAGCCAGCTAACTGAGTGCGTTAAACCTGGTGAGTCACTGACCTCCTCTTTCTGGAGGCTTCGGTTAGTGAAGCCTCCTGAGGAATAAGTGGGCATACGAGGGGCGTTCATATGGTCCCTGTTATTGGTACCATAAATATGGAACAGGTGTACACGATAGGCGTCAAAACAGGCGCAAATCTAGCTATACTTTCAGTGGAATATAGCAATCTTGTTTTACGTGGTATCGGTGACCTCCCTTTGGACGTCAAACCAAAAATGGCAGCATCCAATGGCAAAGTTGGTTGGAGCGCGAGCAGATTTATTTATTTATTTATCCAGCTTTCTGCATTTGAGACTTTACAATACCCAGGACATTCATGCTGAGTTTGTGGTGGTGTGCGGTGGCAACCCCCCCGCTTAACAGTATGACACTGTTGTGACATGGCGCAGGCTATTTCAATGCGGTCGAACAGGCCACGACAAAGAATAAACGAAGTGGGTGACTGTCGCTCGATGCTGTACCATCAATTTATACGCAAGTTAAGGCTCTTCTACCTGAGTTGAACTATATGAACACCCTTCGTTCCCCAAAATTTTACACGCGACCACAGTGAAAAGAATAATTGAAGGAAGCCTTGAGGAACAGCGTTCTCTTTGCAGATGGACAATGCGTCATGACAACTTCAATAGAACAAAACACGAGAATAAGGCACTAAAACCAAAGGAACCTGTTATAAGAAAGAAATGTTAAAACGTATAGACCCTCACATTTATTATACAAAGAAAACAAACGCGTAGGTCATAATAAAAAAACTTCGCTTACGTAAGAACATCCGCTTGTCCGCTTGTGTACATGCACTTGGCACTCATATGAAAGTGATCGGAGTAATAAAGAAATGAACGTTATGACGATGACCGACTACCGACGGCAATAAGATGTAATAAAGTATTTGTGAAGATGGGCACATTGTACTAAGGGGGCTTTTGAAGGTAGACAAAGGTTGACAAGTCGATAGAATATATTTGTGATATTGCAAAAGCTATTGCGCGTTCGCTGTTATAAAAGTTCATCACTGGTGTAAAGCTGATTCTTGCGCATACATGGGCTGCCTTAGGTCCTGTTCACCTGATTCACGTTGTTTATGTACTTGGTAAACTTTGGGTGCTGCATTGAACAAATCAGCTGGACTAAAAATGAATATGATGAAATAGTATATCCTGCATAATTCGTTGCGGGGAACGTGTTCCAGTAAAAATAAAATTCTCAGGTTTCAATTTCATATAGAAAGCTGCACAGCCAACAACACAAAATTTTTCTTCCATAAGATCGCCCGTGATGACCTGAGTTCTTTTCTTTTTTTTAAAGACGATAGTCTTTCTTGGGGAACTCAAACGCTGAAAATTTGGTCTGTCTGTCTGTCTGTTTGTCTGTCTGTCACCCGATTCAGCCACCCGTCCAAAGTTGGACCACTTGCTTACCGCCCACACTACTTAAACTGGTACGGCTGTTCATACTTGTGAACGTTATCGATCACAAAGTAAATATTACGCATATCTGAGGCGCAACATCACTAGGTAAGTATTAGGAGGTGTGTTCCTTTAATAGAAAATACATAGATACGTAACTCTAAAGACCCTAGTTTCTTAAGCTGCGCTGAAAATGCCATGCTATGCGCGCCGACGAACGACGTTCCCCGACTGCGCGCCGACGAGCGCCCTCTGCCATGGAGGAAGGAAACCATCTGCACAAGCTCATGTTTCCCGATGTATTGCCAGATGGCGTCCATGTCTCACGCAGCGCCTCCTCAATTTTATCAATGCCAGCCAGATGCGGCCGATTCAACATAAAGGAAGCGCTGCCTGAGGCAGGGCAAAACATAAATGGCCGCTTGATGAAATAATGCGGTAAAATGAAATCTGTTCAAACAAACCTTCATGCCAGGACGGAAATGGTACGAGAACAGCATCACGGGTGGCCGCGGATCAGACCAGCACTCATGTAGTACGGCCGGCAGAAGACTATCGTCTTTCGACGACATTTGCAGCGAAACACGCAGATACGCGGCAAATTTTTTTTATTCTGATATTGTTGGTGTCGCAGTATCTCAACTGCGCAGAGTTATGGCGTAGTTTTCAATAGTACGAGTAATTAATAAGCAAATTCATGATGTATGTCCCCTGTTTTTTGTCAGTGTCCTTACTTCATTTTTAAAATGTAATAGCAGTTCGTCTATATCCACTTGCTAACAAAGTGGAAAGCCCCAAGTGGCTCTTTGCATTTTTTTAATGTCTGCGGTTGTTCTTTCGAAAAGTATTGTGAGTTGAAGCACACCTTGACTAGTTTGGTTAGCTGTGGGTATACGCTTTTCTCCTGTACTCGTCATTCTCGGTCTCCACCCCATATCTTCCTGTTGTTCAGGTTTTCTAAGCTTGAATTAAAACGATGCTCGAGGGCCCCATTTATTGTCTCTTAACGAAATTCAAGTGAGGCAGACTTAAACTTGGTCTCTTGAGATTCAGTTCTTGAGCCTCAGTTCTTAAGGCCATAATCGATATCACTCTTTTTACAGCATTTAGAATTCTCATCGCAGGAAGTTTGTTGCGGTGGATAAATCATGGCACAGGTGTAAGTATAAATATGGGAGGAAAGGTGTACTCTCTCAGGTTAGCAGTTCGGGCCTAATACATTGGCATTTTGATCGATCATGGTACACGGTAACTTACAGAAGTATCACAACCAACAAACAGTTTAAAGAATAAACTACGTGGAATCACATGGAAGGAGGAAATACAGTGGCACTATTCTCGATCATTTTGCATTGTATTAATTTACAAGCTTCACGCGTCTTGGTACAAAACACAGACGCTATTCAATAGTACCTTAACACCTACAAGAATCACGTATATGGGTGTTAGACATTTCAATGAGAAAAAAGGAACCATTTGTGAATGCGAACCCGAGCCAGCGCCTCCCTCTGGGGGAGGCGTTGGCTCGGGCTAAAAGTCGTGCTCGTCTCAGAACTGTTTTTAGAGGATAACATTGCTGGGCTATTGACGTGTGCATCACCGGCGCAAAAAGCAGAGATGATTGCTGCGATTCCTCAAGTGAACCGATCCCTGCCCCTGTTTCTTGAACTCTGGGTCGACCTCTACGTGTGAGCACGAATTTATTTTCGTTTTGCTGATTGATCCCTTCCCCTCGCGCAACGTTGCAAACCGGATGATCCGCTCATTATTCTACCTGAGTTTATTGATTATACTATCGTTTTATCTCGTACATATTTTCAGCTCAACGGCTTCATTTCCTTTCATAGTACACTGCTCACCATCCTCGCATCCGGCTTTATGTTTAGCCGCAAGCGTCGACAATTTAAATTCTCCAGCACAATCATATGATTGCTTCTTCTCTCTCAGTCGTTTTCCATTTAATTTAGAGGCCATGTTTTTTTTTTCAAATTGTGTTTCTTTTGTGTTTGTATTTTTGTGCCTTCATTACGTGTTTCTGACCATATGAATAGAAATGAAAGGGTCCTTACATAATGTAAACCATAAATAACGAGGCAAAAGAAAGAGACAGTAAAGCAAGAACTGTTCCTTTATTGCAGGCGTAATCGTTCCCCACGTGGAAGTATTAAATGAGGATACAGGGTCAGATAAAAGTGGGACAGATACAAAAAAAAACTACAAGTATGCCCGCACGCACAGGTGCTCTATATGCGCATCATAGCTAATGTCCGGTCTTCCCATATTTGCTACCAGCGAGCCGCTCATTTGCATCATAAAATGTGAAAAATGTTGAAGCACTACATTCACATTTTAGAAAATTGCTTCTCCTAGTCGCCGCGAAATTTGCGCATTTCTTTTCGTCCCTCATCGCTGAAACCACCAGCCTTGTAGCGCTTAGTTGTCTACGAATACTGGGATTGCGGCAAAAATATGTAATGTTCTTGCAGGGGAATGTTTAGGTATCTTAAACACACATAAATGCACTAAAAGATAACTTTGTAGAGAAGCCGAAAAAAGATAGGGCATAGTAAAAAGAAAAAGCTTTATTAAGCAAGAATAAATCCTTTATATAAACTTCGTTTCACATTCGTGGCGCTCATATATATTTAGGTGCCTAACTCGAGTGCAGCCGAAGTAATGTCATGCTATGTCAGAAATTCGCAGATTGGCAAATAACTTATGATAATAAAATAGATCCACAAAGTTTTGAAACATTTTGTTTAACATTTTGTCATTTGTCAGCTTGCTTAGACGGTGGGTAGGCGGACCGTCCGAGGGAAAAGAAAAGCAAGCACAACAGTAAGTTTAGGAAATTGGCATTCAAAGGAAGAGGTGCAAAAGCGTAGTTAGTTAGTCGTTTTCGCCGCGCTCCTCGCCTATCACCGAAGGAGCTCTTCAAGGCACCTGGGTGTTTTTTACGGTTTAAGCTGTTATGGGCTCATTCCAACAGCCGTTTCGGTTCGCGATGGTGTCCGCCGCCGGCGCCACTGGTGACCGTAACGCTATCGCCGGAAATGCGAAAAAAAGTATCCGGCCCCCGCCGGGATTGAACTCAGGCCCGCTGCGTGGGAGCCGGATATATGAGAGAGTTTTAGTTTAAGAGGACGCAAGAGTTGGGGCCCCTAATCTAAAACTCTGCATTACCGACTGAGCAACGCAAGCGCTCTCAATCAGGCAGCGGAAAAATGCCCTATAAATGCACCCTAGGCTGGCGCGCAGGCACAGACGCCGAGATGAGATCCAGACGAGGCGCGCAATCAACGCGATCCCGAGCCTAAGCCAGTATGGTGGCGCCATCTAGTTAAGGTGCCTGCAAACGCAGCGTGCCCGACATGTAAGTTGCATATAGAAATTGCATGCTGCATGTAACTGGACATGGTTAACTCAAGCAGGCTAGGTGACTATTTGTCACCAGCCCGCTTTGATGATTCCAATAAAAAATCATGATCATTGTCATCAACAGCAACAACAACGTACCATGCCACGGGTCAAGGGATGTGAGATGTGCACCACGCATTCTGGATACCACTTCGGTACACGTTATGGCGTCTCCTCGCAAGGTACGAACCGCTGCTGAAGAAGCGAATCGTAGATCTACGTGCGCGGCTACAACCAGGCATCATCGGGTTGAGCAGACTGCTGTGCAGAGAGCATTACAAGCCGCAGCTCGCCGTCGACGCCGGGTGGACCGTTCAGATCGTTCTCGTCAAAAGAGGCGAAGAGACTTTGCGGCGTAGACCCTGTTGTGCGTGGTGCCGAAATTGGAGCAACTCTTGAGCCGCTCCACCAGGGGTGACTTAGGCTGTGACTGTGGTGTGTGTGCCGCACAGGCTTGAGACTTTTCTTGCTTCTTTGACAACACTCATATAACGTATTCTAAGCACAAAATATAAAAAAGAACGTACTATTACTGCCATTCTTTGTCAGGGACGTTTCAACTCAGCATTCTTTACTTTCGATTCGACTACAGTGCATGTGTGTGTGTGAGGATCGCGGCAATAAATTTTAGTTTTGAAGGCATGCCAATTTTCACAAAAGGCGCTTTTAAAATCTAGCTTCGCGCGGTGGCTCCCATTAACCATTACACCATTCTGGTGTTCCTTGCGTGCGCAAACTCGCGCACGCACCAGGGTGGGAAGCGGGAAAGAAGCGCACCTTCTTCCTGTCGCGCGCAACTCTCGGAGGGAGGGGGGGTGTGTGTATAACTTTTTAGTTATACTCCGCGCCACCCGAGCGGCCGCAATTTCCCGGAGAAGGGGGGGGGGGGGCGAGGGTAGGGAGGCATAAGGGGCTATGAGCCATTGCTGCTGATGGTGATAGATGCTTGTTTTGAGCTTGTTCTTTGTTGAAACGTACGCTGTTCTGCACGATGTATGTATGTTCTGCACTGTTCGCTTCACTTTGCTGAGTGCTTGTAGCCTCTGCATTACTAGGGGGATGAGCCATTTCATTTTTGCTTGCTTAGGGTGGTATGAGCCATTGCGGCTGCTGATAATTTTTGTTCACCGACAAGACACAAAAATACCGACGACTTAGAGGTTAACAGCTTAGCTGTCAACGATTAATCCCCATCATAGCTCGCGCTCTACTGTACTTTTACTGAAGGCAATGCCGCAACCACTTATTGGATAATATACATTCGTTAATTTCGTTAGTAAATACAAAAATCAAACGGGAATGTTGACTTTTGTCGCAGCACAAGCTCTACAAATTTTTGTTTGTGCTTTTTTGCTTATAGAAAGCGCACTTCATCTACTTAGGAAAGCATCGAATTGAATTAAGTTAGAAAAATTATAAAATCTCAGCAGTAGCTTTTCACAGGACATGATAATCTAAATTATTGCTCTCATTCTTGTAGGTGAGATGTGAAAAGAAAGCTACAAATTGTATGGAATTTATCATGTCAGGACTCCTGTTCCATGTGCAATAGCAGTAATAGTTTCAAGAAAGTAAATGTCATTCGAGCGATTAAAAAAAGTAATAAAAGGATTTTATAGCCGTACTAACTGGCACGGCTCGCGGTGATAATGTAGTGCTCGTGTTTCCTGCCCCACATTATTTTCACCAGCCACGCTCACTAACCTCATATGTTGGTACACGGAAATGCGCGAATCATAAATACGATTGATGTCTCTGTATTTACAAAGCTTTTTCTCACACGTGCTCGGTGCGATTGGTTATCGCAGCTATAAAACCGCCTTGTTATCACGCTAAAAAATCGGTGTTCTTTACGGATACACAAACATTTATAGATACACAGAAATTTATGGATACTGAGAGATCTATAGATACAGAGCAATATCTCTTTCTTATGGATACCATATAATTTTTGGAAGCACCTCGCGCGAAACCCTTACCAGCCTTACACGGGTAAACAACGCATTAAACGGCGGCTCACACGCTTGAACTATATATAGTAAAAAATACACGCAATTAAAATTCTCTAAGACAATAACTCATTGTTTCTTAGCATTAACCTATGCCACGTTTTACTATTGCTCCTGGTAAAGATACTCACACCTCAGTAGACGCTGTTACCGCAAAATATGAATAGGTGATTGGGCAGTAAAATATTCACAAAATAATAAAAGAAAACTGGCATTGTTTTCCATAAGACAGCTGGGGTGCAAGCCCTGCAAATGAAGGCTGATTAATAAATGTAAGGGATAAAGAATACTGCCCCTGGCGATGATACTATACGTCAAAGTTATTTATGTGTTTGCCTCTTGTTTTCGTTGTTTGTTATTACATTTATACTAAAGCCATCTTGTGAGTGCTTGATGAAAGATGAACGACTCAAAATGACGCATCATGCATACGCGAGGCGAATTCATCGGTTCTAGACTAGGTTTCGAGAGGTAGCAAACACCGTCCATTGCCCCCGCCCCCCCCCCCCTAACAAATCAAGCAAATTTTGATTAGCGAACTACGCATATATTCAGATTCATACGGGGACAAAAAACGTAGACAGAGCGCTGTCCATCCATACAAGAGCCTAATTCTAATCGACTACCCTATCATCCAGATAGTTAATGACGGTGCGCTTGTCCTTAATGCAGGAGTCATTTTTGTTATATACGGCTTATACGCCGAGGAGTGGTGTGTGGCAGGCAGAATGAATGCGCACAAATTACCGGGCACATTTGCAGCTCACCGTTAAACTGATGCGTTCGCACAAAGGTTGGTTTAGGCGAACAATAAGCGTTCGAAGAAAAAGCGTTGCCGTGTTCTCGCACTAGCAGAGTAGCGCGGTTTGTACAATGCAGCAAGAAAATAATTTAGTTGTGTAGCTATGAACACGCAACGTAAAAATATAGGCTGGTACTTTCGCACAGAATTTTTTAAAAGCAACTTAGCCAGCGGAAGCGCGTTGAACGAGGCATACAATGAGCGCCGCTAAATTAAACTGTCATTACACTTCTGTTTATTTTTCCAAGTTGTCAATGCTGAAATACCCATTAGGATAGACATAGGGTGTTGGTAAACATTTAATTAACTTCGGGGCTAACATTTTGCTAAACCGACTTGCTTGAATGTTTAGCAAAAATATGAATTACTTAAGTTCCAATAATGGACAGGATTTGCATACGACACGGAAGTAAACAAAACCTTTTTATCACAAGAGCCGGCATAGTCATTGCTGTACACAAGCGAGTAAATACGAGATCTTGAAAAATACTTACTATGCTTTTTAAGTGCCTAATCTTATTCTTTCTGTTCTTTAATGCGCACAGCGTGGTAATAAAAATGGCACTTAACGCGTGGCAACATGAAACCTCGCGCAATGGAAGCTCGGGGTGTCCCCTCTCCATGCGTTGAGGTCCCGCAAAGGCCTCGCACCTGGCGGAGAATGGGAACGCAGTCATTTGTATTGGTTGGTTCACGGCAGTAACTCTGGTCTTCCTCACACAGCTGCGGTCGATGCTCTATGGCAAGGCAACCTGTGGTCGGAATCAGGGCGGGCTGAAACCACGCCTAGTAATATATTTATAGAGAGGTAGAAATGCTAAAGTGTTTCTAGATCGAGAGAGAGAGAGAATAAACTTTAATCAAAAGAGCACGCGAGTTGGGTAATGCATCTTGTCTAGTCATTCAATCTTAGTGATGGCGTACAGGATTTTGCATAAACGACTTCGGTGTCGTTACTCTGGGCTTGACGCCGCCGCAACGCTGCGATGACAGGCGTTTTTCTGAAGCAGTAGTGTACGACAAATTCCGTAGATTTGTCGTCTTCACAATCTTTGTTGACCTTGATGTTGGTGTTTACTCATGTTGAACAACGTCCGTGTATTTTTCGAGGCTGCGTGCTTTCATAGTCGTTTTCCGTATATTTATTGCTTAAGCTATTTTGAATTTTTAACACTGCCATCCTTATCTTAGGTATTGGGTGAATTCTAAACAATAAATTTCAGAAGCGACGAAATAATTTTTTTATGGGAGAGGGTAGGAAGAGTGTAGTATACGGGCACTTACCGAGTTTCAAAGGTATATGTGGAATTCATATTGCATATTGCTAAACGTCGCAGTAATACAATCTCTGATCTTGCTGCTCTTATTTTAACTTCGTGACCAATACCTAGTCTTGATACCATGTAGCTTCGATGAGTGAGTGAGCGAGTTGAGAAGCCTATGACAAGAAAGAAAGAAAGGCGTGGTAGAGTATTTATGGCGAGAAGTAGTTTGTTTACTGTTCATTTTACTCTACACGTAGTGCGATAACCACGGTGGCTGCATATCCAGCCAACTACTTCATCTTTCACCCTTGTGCTCAATGTTAGCTTTCTTATGTCAACGTTCCTGCATTGTTTCTCGCTTCTGAACCTGTGTCCTGAATATATCGTCCGTATCTTGTTATACACTTTCAAAGAAACTGGGTCATCCAACCGTAGAAGCTCTAATTTTGTTTTATATTTCACTTATCTGATGTTTTGGCTTAAGTATTGGGTCCACTGATGGCGTCCTGGCGCAAAGTCTCAGTGCAACGTTGTTGTTTCGCCCTTTCCACTTTTTCTTTTGCATTATTAGCTCCGCGCGGCCGCGCAGCCGTTTAGGGGTTTTCATCAGGTGCTACAGTTTGCGTTTTCCTAACGAGGAACTGCATCATCAAGACTCCATTTACGATATCGAGGAAAGCTTGGGAACAGGGACGAAAGGGGGAAATGGACGTCATTGCGGTGAGCGGTGCTCTGGCATTGGCTCTTCAACGCAGAAACGTCATTTGCGGCCGAGGGTAAATGACAGCTCAGCAAGGCATGCTACCGAAGTACGACGCTGGCAACCTCCTTCCCACAAAATTGATGAAAATGAAAAGCGGTGGAAGACACCTTACTTCGCACGCTGCCGAAGGTAGTATATGGGTAGAAGTGCTCGGGAAGAAAACGGAAAGTGCGGGGACAGTTGAGTCACTCCTGTAGGCGGAATTTTGATATCAGAGAATGAAAATATTGTTCGGAATAGTTTTCCATTCCATCGTTTTTACTTGTCAGCTAAAAGAGATATATTTGCCATGGTTGCAAGCAGTTGCAGAAATGTTGTGCGGCAACACAAGAGCAATATTTATAAGCGGTGGAACCAACCTCGCGAAGGTCCATCGTGTCATACGGTGGTGTCTGGAATGAATTTCCAAAATGACACCAGTTTGGAGATATGCGCCATCAAACTCGCCATAAAATGCACTGTTGTTCCACTTACTTTTTTTTCGTCAAAACACCCTTTTATGCACTGAAGCACAAAAGTAAGTGGAACGCCCATATATTTCGTTCAACGATTTGGGAAATAATATCTCGAAAGGGGTGTCATCCTGGAGATCCACTTTAAGTGGATACGTCTTGCAAACTGACCAGCTACAATTCGTAAATTGCAATATGTGCCGTAAAGTAAATAATAAGGAAGTTGATTAGTGATTTTTCCTAATTAGTTGAATATGTGTTTCAATTATCGTGCTATAATTTCTGCCTCTTCGCATAATCAAGCTCAGGGACAAGAATTATGCTATCTGCCACAGGCAATTTTTTAAAATTCTGGAAAAAACTTAAAGATTATCACCTCATATTACTTTTCCTATAAATATGTTTGATTGCCTACAATTTTCATGACAGGGGCCTCTGTTAATGCTTTTGCATGTTGTGCTTTCACTGTACTGAGAGTAATTCACGTTATTGATAGCTGCCATTACTTTTTATTGCTTTTCGCCTATCTCTAGGGCAACATCTCCTGTACACAAAGGGACATGCGTACAAGCAAAGTACTTGAGGAATGGACGATCACACTAAGTGAAAGTGTGCATAGAACAATGCTGTGGACAGCAGGAGTGCACGGCTGAGGGCATAATTAATACAAATATGACTGTGTGACATGCAGAGCAGAGGCTATAGCCTTCTTCTAACGGTAGCAGCGATATATTACGTTGTAAGGCCATGTAGATAAAAAAAGACAACGGGGTAGTAAGTGTCTCTCTCACGGAGGAAACTTCCACCATGGCACGAAGTTGAGAATATAAAAATAAAGGAAACTGGGAAAGAGAGAGAAAAAAAGACAGAATGACATTGGCGGATCGGAATGGCTGAAAACAAATGTGCAGAAAGTTCACGTAGTCGCTTTACTATATTTACTGACGCCTACTGCTTATGCGTGCCTTTCTATTCCTTTCGAAATCAGCCATGACGGGGGCACTGTTCTAACGTTGCTAACCGCCAAGTCCGGCATCAAATCGTTTCTTTCAAGAAATGAAAAGGGAAGGTCGGAATTAGAAATTTTGAAATGGAAGTTGGTATTGCTATAAATCGTCTTTTTATTTCGTATTTTATTTTCATTGGCAATTTTGCGTGGTACAGTTATTATGGGCTTTCCCGCCCTGCTCATCTGTCTCGCAACCTACTTCGCCAACGCCAATGGTGTACCTCGACAAAACAAAATATTTCGCATTTGTTCAGTGAAGCAGGACACGCAGACCACGCATATGTGAAAGATTCACGTTGCGGTGACAGAAAACATAGTGATTCTTTCTGTCTTTTTTTTAACTTGTCCGTTTTTTCGCTGCTAGAACACGACAAAAGTCCATAACACTTCTACTATTTTGGTGATAACAGGTACTTTTAGATTAACGGCGTCAGACCCATCGTTCGCAGGTGTGTATAGGCTTTTTTTTTGTTCTAGAATGATTTGGTGGTCCTGATGTATCGAGATACATTAACGCCAAAACCCTTCAAAGCACACGGAACTCTTTTTGTTTGGTAGCCAATGGCTTGTTCCCTGTTAAGCTAGGTGTTTAGCAGTACTCGCAGGTCCCAACGAAATATGCTTGCTATGTGCAAGCCTTAAACAATTCATAAATCTTAACAAGTGTAATTGTTTATGGGTGGTGGATGGGGTTGGAATATCGCCTGTTTCATTACAACGCGTGGGTGTTATGGCAGTGCATGATGCGGTGGTTAGGTGATTATTATTTTTTTTTCGTTATAGAAAGAGACGATTCCTGTGTTGTCCACAACTGTATATTTACTGCTGTCGCTAAAACAGCTCTGTAATCCGGGACAATCTGCGCTGCGCTGATATTTCAGCTCACCATACAATAAACTGTGCGATGTACATTGCACACGGAAATCCCTGTGACGTTTTCTGCACTCTGCATGCTGTTTCGTCACTTGTTACCCTCCTGCGAAGGGCGATAGAAAATGAAGCAGCCACACCGTTGCACTATCGTCAATCATAAACCTGTAGCTGTTCATGGGCACAATGCCTTCGGCATACAATAGTTTCGTTTTATGTATATTACTAGGCACGCCTTACTTTCTCTGCATGGTGTCGACAAAGATGTGGCCTGGTCTTTTTTCCCGTGGCACGTGAGTGCGTACAAAGGCAAATCTACTTGTGACTCTTATCACTGCTCCCTGCAACTACCATTCACTTGTTTCAAACTATTATGAAAAGTTACGTTTGCTGTGATCTCATTCTTCTATTGTATTCTTGTGTTGCTTCTTTAGGAACATCGACTGGGTATATAGTGAGCTCACAAATGGTTCAGACAGCCTCTTGAATTGCTCCACCGGTAAAATTTCTCTGCGCAATACTAGCTCTCCTTGTCTTTTCTCTGCAGCGAGCTGCGGGATTATTTCTTCGCCCACGTATAACGACGCCATATGCTGCCGTCTTCACTATCTTTTTTTTCTATCACACTGAATCAGCTATGAGCGTTGCAACATAGGTGGTTAATGAAGAGGCAGAAAGTAGAGAGAAGTCCATAAAGTTGGCGAGTTGAGTTTTGAAGTACGGGAAAGTAACAAAAAGAAGTGACGTTCTTTTCGCAATGCTGTAACGTAGAGTAGACAAAAAAAAAAGCAAACGCAAACCATATTAGACGGAGACGTTGTAAAATGAGCGAGCCGTTTCGAGGAAACGAACGTCAGGTCCTTCAACCCCATCAAATTACGGGTAAAGAAATGTCGAAACAAGCTACGCGGGACACTTGGAAGAAGGCGAGTGTCGTATTGTGTTAGCGATGGAAATCGGCTTCACACGTGAAACAGCTCTTTGTTAACATTCAATGGCGTAGCAATTTTGTCAAGGACAGTGTCATTCTGGGTTAACAAGGTTATGTAGTGTGTCAATGCTCTGAACTGACACGTCGCTGGAAAATGTTTAACCTAGCGAAAATTGATGTTGTCGCGAGGCAGTCACTTTCTCTGTAAAAAGAAAGGGCGATTCTACTTTTCAAAATGATTGGCTGTCGATAAGCATAAGGAGAGCTTCATTTTTTGAAACCGTCCATTACAATACGATTCTCTGGTCGCATTACCGATAAGGTCTGTTTATATCAAACTTAGTTGCGTCTGCTTGTTTAGTACTCAAGACTCATCCTTTCACATTTTCCGCAGAAGTCTTTTTCTTCGTGTTTTAGTTTCATTTATTTACATTTCTTTTTGCGCTTACTATTTGTTATTTCTCCATTCGGGCTCCCCACACTTTACAGTGTCTGAGGCTACAGAGTTCATTGGAGTCCTCCAGACTCCAATGTCGGAGTGCAATCAACCAGCTACATTTAAACCACATTTCCTCAATGTGAAATCGCAGGCGTCTAAGATTTTTTTTATTGCGGAAAGACTACTGGATTGCAAGATCGTAAGTTCGAAAAGCCACACAAGCAGTTCTACAGTGCTTCAAGGCGACGGACTCGAGCGCACGAGCGTCCGCTGCGCCTTCTCTACTGCATGTGATTAATCTAAACTCCTGTTTTGTTCTCTCTCTCAATCACTTTGTTTCACTCCTCGATCCCCTCCACATGTGTACGATAGCTAACGCGACAATGTCTGGTTAGCCACCTTGCCTTTTCTTCCTTCTCTTTTTCGCTGTTTAATCTTTAAAAGGTCTGAAGGGTTCAGTCACGCTCTTAACTCTGTAAACGTAGAGAAGTATTGTATTATAAATACAGAAAGTATTGATGACTATATAAGGACTTCAGCAGGGTATCCATGCCTAAGTATTTCGCATTGGGTGCATCACGTTCAAGAAGGCCAACAAGCTTGTGTAACGTGCCCTCTTTTGTGCCCTCTTTTGAAGTACCAGTAGTTTATGATAGTGGTCGTAGTTGTTTCCCATACTAGACTACAATAGGTTAACTTAAAATATAGAAGCGCATAATACGTCTGCAGTCTCAACCACACGGGTGTCAGATTAGCTACTTTGTAAAGACAGTCAACACTTTTACTTATTTCAGATGCTAATTTTGATACATGTGAGTTTCAGGAAAGGTCCTGGCGGAACCAGACACCGAGAAATTTAATACAATCAACCTCATGTATTATTACGCGTCGAAATCGAATGTTGACCTTATAGAAATCAGCAGTATTAAGTGGCCTAAAATAATATAGCTCGTTTTGGAATAAATTTAAGGAAAACATGTTGCTTGTAGCCAGGATTGTAAGTTACCCAAGTACCTGTTTACCATAGCCTCAGCTTGGACAAGAGATTTGGCTGTGAAGAATATGTTCGTGTCATCAGCATACATAATAATGTCATGAGAACCTGGTGGTTTGGTAATGTCATTGATGTATAATAAAAACAATAGGAGCCCTGAGGGACTCCCCCAGTGACAGTCAGTCAGTTAGATGAAACGTCATTCACCCGTAAGTATTGTATCCTATGACGTAAATAATTTTGCACTAAGGTAAGTGTAATACCACGTAAACCATAGTAATTTAACTTATGTAAGAGAATACCATACTGTACGCCGTCGAACGCCTTTCAAAAATGCAGGAATAGGCCAAGTGTGTAGTGCTTGTGCACTATATTTTCAAGTATTTTATTCTTAATAACGAGTAGTGCTTGCTCTGTGGATTTTTTCTTGAAAAGTTGTCTGGGAAACAGATGTCAGGTTGTGTCTAGTAAAAAAAAAAAAAACATTCAAGCCTGCAATTGATGACTCCTTCAAATACTTTAGAAAACACTGGTAACACAGAGATTGGTCGGTGGTTTGACATTTCCATTCGATTACCACCTTTGTATATTGGAGAAACCTTGGCTATTTTTAGGTCATCGGGAAACACGCCAGTAGTAATCATTTAATTAGCAAGTTAAGACAATACTTCAGATATTAGCGGCGCAACTTGTTTGATGTGAACAGACCTTATAGCATCATGACCTGCAGATACATATTTTTTTAACTTGTTTAATAATATCGCTATTTCCTGAGAGGAAGTGGGTGAAAAAACAGACA
Organism: Dermacentor silvarum; assembly: GCF_013339745.2. Lineage (NCBI taxonomy): Eukaryota > Metazoa > Arthropoda > Arachnida > Ixodida > Ixodidae > Dermacentor > Dermacentor silvarum. The sequence goes on from NC_051159.1 coordinate 88,656,443, forward strand.
TCGATAAAGAAGTAATAGTTTATTGAATGCATTGCCAGCTTCAGGTGCATTACCGAGCGGTTTATCAACATTGCCAAAGTACTTATTAAAAGCACAGGTTAAATCAAAATCAGATAACTTTCCATCAGGCGTATTGATCTCGTTCAGCACATTATAATTATCTTTTCCTTTTGTTAGATTACGTACTTCTCTCCATACTTTACCACTGTCGTTTTGGATTCTTATGAAGCGCTCGATAAACTAATTTGTTTTCGCTGTCTGTAATTCCTTATTCAGTTGATTTCGATACTGTTGATACTCCTTTAGAAGGTTGGGATCCCGACTTTGAATAAAAAGGTGGTACATCTTCTTCTTAGTGCGAATTTCTGCGTGTATATATCTTTGTTTATCCACAGCTTCTTGTCCTTCTTCCTGTTTAATCTTCTTCTGATCAGTGAGAAAGCATTATTATAGACGTATAGAAACTTTTCTAATAAATTCTGAGTACGCCTTATTTACGTCACCAATATTGTATATGTTATGCCAATTTATATTCCGAACTAGGTATCGAAATTCGTTCAGATTTTTATTTATTTCCCGCGTTATATATCTATCAGCTGTAACCTAGGGTTCGCGCACTCTGCTGATAAAGCAAAAAATTGGAATATGATCACTAATGTCCGAACTCAGTAAGCCACATTCAATATTATATGGTACAACGCTTGCAACACAAACATCTAAAAGTGTGGCTGTATCAAAAGTAATTCTAGTAGGCAAAGTAATGTGATTGGAAGATGCAAAATATGAAATAACAGTGTTGAAATCTCTAGTGCTCTGATCGTCATGCAACAGATTTATATTAACATCACCAATAAGTACAAATAGAAGAGTGGTAGAATTCAAGTTTTTAAGCAACTTTTCAGGAAAATCAAGAAAGTGTCGCTTATTTCCAGTCGGTGGCCTATATAAATTGCCACGACAATTATATTGGACAGTGATACAGTTAAAAATTCAACAGTGGGACTCATTATAGAGCAGTCGTCAAGAACAGATTGCGGGTAGCTGCTTTTAACCTATACTGCAAGGCCTCCACCTCTTCCACTGGGACGTAGGACACCGTTATATGCGTAGTTATTGAAATGAAGACGGTCATCATGTGCGAGCAACCAAGTTTCAGTAAATACTAAAGCACAAAATTCTGTTGTTAATGATGTAAAAAGTGATCAAGGCGGTCGCCTTTGTTTTTGATGCTTTATGTTAAAGTGGATAACATACAGTTCCTGCTGTCGGTTACAGAATTTAGCGTTAAAAGACTCAGGGTTGTATAGAGACCAAGTCGGTACTTGAAACGTGGCCATGATCTCTTAAGCGAAAAATATTGCGATTATTGTGACATCTTGCGCAAATCGCCCTCATCGGCAATCCTGATGGCATTGGAAGATTCTTTCTTCCTGGCGAAAATCTTGCCCCCGCTCGTCCAAACGAATTTCAGACATTTCTATCTTGCGGGCAATTGTGGCTCCCAGTAGTTGCTTATTAGCACTGGTTAAATGCTCGTTAACGTACACCCGATCAGATCCAGGTAGTCCCAGCATCTCGTTTGAGATTTGACGTTTTCTAGCCTTCGCAAGAACCGCCTGTCTCTTATCGTGGCACACGAAACGAACGATAATGTTGCTCTCGCCGGTCACTCGTGTTGTTATTTCGTGACATGTGTCAATGTCACCAGCACAAAGTGGTTCGTCAATGACATCGCCAAGTTTTTTTACGACATCACTAGCATTGTTGACTGGCTTGACGCCTTTAAGCTCTAAATTATTCAAACGGCTATATTGTACCACCTCATCGACTCGTTGCGCTAGCTGCTTGTTTTCTTTTTTGAGAGCTTCGTTACTTTTTAGCAGGACGCTGAGTTCCTGCCTCAAAGCTTTCAACGCTGTGTTAATCGCCTTGGTTTCATCGCAAGTGTCGCTGCAGAACTTCACACTTTCTTTGACAGAGCGCATTTCAAGTCACATTTTACGCTTGAAATCATCCAGAGCTTTCCCGAAATCCTTCGACATTGTTGCAAACAAAAACGGAATGCAATGCAAATAAAACACAGAAACACAATGCACTGTAACTATACTGAAGGCGTAATAAAGCTTGGCAGTGGTGCGCAGACTTGTAGCGTATGCAGGAAAAACTAGAGGTTTAGCTCACTGCAAGAAGCAGAAGAAATAGTCTGGTGCTTGTTGCTTGCGCACCGCTGCCAAACGGTGTCTAGGCGCTGAGCTGACGGCCTTTTTATAGCAGTCGAAGACGGTGACGTCTTGCTAATCAGTGCTGTGACAGAGAGCCATGTCACAAAGAAGCAGCAGCTATCAGGCTCCGAACTTGCGTCAAAGTGCGGGCTGAATCTGTCCTGCCGAATCTGTCCAGTGTGTGCTGAATCCTGTTGATTGGTCCTTGAATAATCGTCCACCACTGCAAGAAGCAGAAGAATTAGTCTGGTGCTTCTTGCTTGCGCACCAATGCCAAAGACGAAATAAGTCGTAACCTACCATGGCATTCAACCGTTCGGAGAAACCACCAGGAGAAACCACCCAAACTACTGCTGCTTCTGAGAGGCCAGGCATGGCAGTGGGGGAGGAAGGAAAATGGGTGCCCCGGAAAAATACCAAGCTCGTGTATTGGTCTGGAGACAATAATGACTTACTTCTGTCGGATGTGGTGAGTGGTAGCAAATGTATACTACGTGTAAGAGCGTTTTGGTTGGTACCTCTTCAAGAAACAGAGCGTCCCGTGATACAGAAAGGAGGTGTAACTAATCTTTCTGACAGGTGACTGGGGGGAATTATTACGCAAGGTGTGCTAACATCCTGACGATGTCCACGCCAAACAGGCGAAAAGAACACTCAGACATTTACAAACGCCTGTGTTTGCCCATCATTTCTCTGCCGTATGCGTTGTCCTTTCTATGGCCAAGCTGCGGCGAACGGAGCAAAGTTGTCTAAGACGAACCAAGAACACTTTTGGATGCCTCCAAAACAAGGTTAGCGATCGATGAGCAACCAGCAGTGCTCAGTAATGGCTGCCAGAGACGTCAGAACAAACAGCGGACAAGCTAGCACAGTTGCACTCACTAAACAGTTTCACCTTCCCTGCTTCTTTCGTCTGGGCACTCTCTATTAGGATGAAATTATGATGCCGACTTATGGCGCCTACGGCGAACAGATGAGATATGGCTCGATCGTAAGGGCTGTAGTGGTTATGGTCACCATTACCCACACCAGTTACTTATGGTATGATGGGATTATTACGAAAGCTCTCCCGTTTTGTGGAACCGAGGTCACGCCTGACAACACTGACGGCGCCTAAGTGAACGCAACCGACTCCTTAAGTGTCTGATCTTGCTGGCGCTACTATGATGACTGTTTCAGCTTTCCTGTTTGGCCTAGTTTTCTCAGCAGCGATATTTCGCTTTACCCGTCTTCACGAATGACAGAAAAAGGAAGGCACTCGTTTCAACATCGCCGCGTGAAGAGGCTTCAGGGTGTGTCGGCATGCCTCCATACCGCTTCATGATATTGAAGTTGCTTTTCTAGGTACGAGGTAACACGTGGCAGATTTTTGGGCGTGTATAACACAAAAAATTGTTTGTTTTTACCTGGACGTTCTGATGACGTATGACATATCGCGTTTTTTAAAGTTTCTAGCCTTTCGAATAAAGTTTCAGCTGCCAGTCTTCGCTGTGTCGTGTCTCTTCTCGTGCCTTAGCTTTTTTTCGTAGTAGTTCGCGCTCCGAATTAGCCATAGCAACTCGCCCCAATTTTCGCCCCGGATCAAGTCAAATGAATGATCTTCACTCCCTGATTGCAGTTAATAATGAGGTGTCTCAGTCTTTCCTACTCTGTTTTTTTTTTTTGCAGCGTAAGCTGTTATGGGCTCATTCCAATAGCCGTTTGTGGTCGTGATGATGCCGCCACCGCCCCGTCGCCGCTATCGCCGGAAATGCGAAAAGTACCTGCTCTCCACCAGGATCGAAAACCAGGCCCGCTGCGTGGGAGTCGGATACTTTACCACTGAGCCACGCAAGCGCTTCCTATCACGCAGAATAAAAATTGCCTTTATACGTGCCCTGCGCCTCTGCGCCTGCGTGCATAGGCAGCTGCGCGCTGACGACCCGAGCCTCCGCCAGTATGGTGGCGCCATCTAGTTAACGTGCCAACAACCGCCGCGTGCGACGAAATGCGATTCAGGCGCGATGCGATTCAGACGAGGCGCGCAATCAACGCTATCTCAATATTAGATGTGTGCCACGTATTCTGGGTGCCTCAGCGGTACACGTTATGGCGTGTCCTCGCAAGGTACGAACCGCTGCTGAAGAAGCGAATCGTAGAGCTACGTGCGCGGCTACAACCAGGCATCATCGGGCTCAGCAGACTGCTGTCCAGAGAGCATTAGAAGCCGCAGCTCGCCGGGCGGACAGTTAACATCGTTCTCGTCAAAATCGAGGCGAGGACACTTTGCCGCGAAGACCTTGTTGTGCGTGGTGCCGAAATTGGAGCTACTGTTGCGCCGCTGCATCAGCTTACGCTGTGACTGTGCTGCGTGGGCCGCGCAGGCCTGTGACTTTCTTTCTCGTTAAATTGTTGTGGTGCGTAAAACATACATTTACACTTCACGACAAAATAACTGCTCTTGTATCTTCCCTGATCGCTGCGCCGATGAGCGTATGTGATGAAATTGCGTGCCTCTAAGCTTCTACGTAATCATTCGTGATCTGTTGGCGAGTACAGCCACATGAGTTACCAGTGCATCAGGAAAAGCACCAATATAACCACACAATCTCGTGTTTTCGACACTTGGTTCATGATAGTCAGGTCCTCGCTTTCCGTTTGGTGAAATGTTACACAAATGCACATACACTAATCATTGTAAAAAAAAAACCACACACGTCATGAAAGATTTCCTCAATCTTCCTTCATATGAAAAAGTAGATATATGGTGAAAGCCTCACACATTACCATACGCCTGTATACTTTTGTCATTATTACTACCCCCTGATCGTTTGAAGCAAATTTTCTTTGAGTAATGGCTTTCCACAGCTTACGCATCATGACAAACCTCATGATTTCTATTTCAGTCATCACTGGTTACCCTAATTACGTTCGTTTCAAAATGCTTCATGCGTCCGTTGCCTTCGCTGCGCTTAAATTTTTGAAAAGTTATCAATCAATCAAGTTCATTGTCACCCTGGCTAGGTTATATTTCCTCTCGTATGCAACTTGTTATTCCAATAATTCAACTATTATTATTAAGCTGACTTGGGCTTCATAATTTACGTACTCGTCTGAGATATGTGCGTTGCAGGTATAAATGTTGCATTCCTGATGTATGCATGTGTAAAAAAATTATAATATAGAAGACCACCGTCTGCTACATTTATTGAAGGCTGCGAAACTTGCAACACTGTACATTATATAACGAAATAAAGCGAGCAAGCAGAGTATCTTTCACCGTTAAGCAAACATCAATCCAGTATTTTTTTCTTGCTAAGTATGTACCATAAAAATTTTGCAGCACCTCGTTCAAGGCTGCAATACCAAGTCTTCCATCCTGCGAAGAGTCGCGGCTAGGGCAGAACTAACCATTTCTCAGCGCTATCGTCGCATTTGGAAAACTGCCTCCATATTTCCTAGGCCATAAGATGTGCTGGCTGAGAGGGAAAATTATGAACGTGGCGCCTAGTGCGCAACTAACGTTTTTAAAGGAGCCGCACGTGTTCCTGGCAAGGCTCAGGCGGGGAAATCTTCCCGCCCAAGTCATGAATGTGGCGGCGGCTAATTAAAGCCGCCAGCCAAGCCACCAGGGAGAGCGCCAAGGACCTGTGTGTGAGCGTGTTGCCGCCACAGAGAGCTGCTTATTACGGTAGGAGCGAGATAACATTATCGCGCTTCCACTACACTTCTCGAAAATTGGCTTGCAGAGGACACTGTTGAAAGAACATCCATTACGTGAGCGGCACACGCTTAATGGCACGACAATTGTTTCCATCACTGCGTCTTTTCTCCGAGAACTGCTCACGCTCACACATTGTCCAAGAAATACTCTGTGCGCAGTATACAAATTGAATGAATCTGCGCAAGAATGATAGTGAACCTTAATTACTGCCGCGTAACTTGGTTGCAGAGCGATTCTCGTTGTCACGCCAGTGTACTGCACTAGCTAGCAGCTTCGCGTTCTGATGCACTAACGTAAAAAAAAAAAAAAAAAAATAGCCGTTCAACATCTCATCACCGATTCGCTTCGCAGGATGAACTTGAGCTGTCGCTCACCTTTTCTCTCCCGAAAAGCTTAATCGTCGTCCAAGCAGTTTTGCAATCCGCGCTCGTCGCCAAAGCTGGATTAGTTATCTAACGCAGGCAGTGGAGGTTCCGAGAGGATTAAACAAGCGGGGATGCGTATTCGCAACAATTTTCTCATTTGTGTGCATTGCAGTGTGCTTGATGCGTTTTCAAATTCATTTGCGCAGAATAGGCGTGACGTAGCCACCATTCCTTATTGGAGCCTTCCAAAACTATTTTCGTTCCTGACTGCTGCAGATAAAGCCAACTACACGAAGAAGGCGTGCCTCATATATTTTTTGTTTTCAGTCTCCTCATTGTAAGGAACTTTTGTCTGTAAATCCTTTGTACAATTATCTGTTCGCCTAAGGAGAATGCGGCGAAAACTTCCATTTATTCGCCGAGTCACTTCCGCAACCTAAGACCAAGTCGCCTAACTTTCCACTACAACTTAGTTGAAATTCCAATCCGGCTCTCTGACCGGTTGTACAGCGATTCAATATATGAGTGTATATTGAATGCGAGTGTATATACAAGTGCTGAGTATTTTTTTTTTCTTTTTTAAGTAAACCGTACTTTGATTTTTTTTTCATTTTCAGATTATCCATGCTTCATAGTCGATGCAATTGAATGTGCAATTTGGCTAACTTAAGAATGATTCTCGTTGTAGACACACCTCCTGAGTGGTAGAAGTGGCCATGCAAATTATACAGGTAGTCTGATGCGCATTTCTATTTCCACAGTATGATACGCGCTTTGTAAACCGATGGACACAGGAATACCGATTATCCTGGTAAAGCGGCGGAAATCGCACGCATCTAATCGATAAAGAGGGTCCTATCCCGTGGCTGCTCGTGTTGTGTACATTCCAGTCACAGACACCGTTCGAAGGCCACACTAGTAGACATTTCACGTGACAGGCCACCACGACTTTAATCTCTCCGCCACAGCACTGAAGCGTCCGTCGGTATAGCGGTAAATCCTTCAGTCCACACATTACTTCCCCAAGGCAGTTTGTTGCGTGTAATTCAAAGCCTTACTAAACTGCGACGACGCTCGAGCGCTGTCAATATATATGCGGGCACAAAGCTTTCGCTAAGCGGGAATTAAGAGTTAGGTGGAAGATTAAAACCAGCCGTTCATACACATGAAGCTGTCGCTGGTAGATGTTTCGCTCATGAGCTGATGACATTAATCAGTTAGGTTATGTATTACCAAATGCACAAAACAGTCGAGCTTTGCTGCGCCTGCGGTAGAGAAAATGGTTGGTACAAATGTATATCTACGGCGCAATTTTTTTCTCTTTGGTGATTCAGTAATTTCATAGGATTGAATTGTGTTATGGTGTTTTATGTAACAAAGTAACTCGCGCACTATAGAGAGGCCCCGTTGCGGTGAACTTCAGTGTAATTTCTACTCTGTGGGGCTTTTTCATGTGGCCGAAAGCATACCACACAAGGAGTTTTTGCACATCTCGCCTTCATAGTTGGCGGGATGTGAAAGTGTCTAAATGACGAAGTACTCACCAACGGTTGCCATAAAGCGCCGACTGCAGGCAGTATTTAAGGGTTTGTGTGAGAGAAGAGAGAAACCAGGAGAGGAAAGGCAGGGTGGTCAACCAGGTGAGCGTCTGGTTTGCTACCCTACACTAGGGGTAAGGGAAAAAGGGGATAGAAAGAGGAAAATAGGAAGAGAGTGAGCACTTAGTGCACGTGGGAAGATGCACAGGGACATATAAGCGGTCTCTCAAACCCGATGCACTTCAAGTATTGTGCTAGTGCAACAACTGATTTTTGTGCCAGTGACGGATGCGGTCACGGTCCGAGTATCTCTGACTCAGAGAACGGTCTCGAGTCTCACCGGTTTAAAGTTGTCCGGAGAGAGATGTGTTGTGCGTCCTAGCGAGGACAGGTACAGAATAGGTTCTCGATGGATTCCTCGCACCTACAGGAGTCGCACATCGGGCTCTCCGCCCTTCTCATACGATAGGAGTAAGCGTTTGTAAATGCCACTCCCAGCCACAAGCGTCCCAGCAAGGTTGTTTCGCTGTGGGAAAGGCTAGGTGGCTATCGCCGGCAATGAAAATGCTAATAGTGCAGCCCGGTCTGCCGACGAGGACACCCAGACGCGTACAATACCTCTGGCGAAGACTAACGCTGCCAGAGAACTCCGTCTGCTTACACGCAAGAAGTCGCAAGCTTTCTGGAGCTCTTCAAGAGCTTCAATTGCCGACTGAATAATCTGTACCCATTGCTACGGCTACAACTGCAGCGTTTGTGAATTAACCCAATAACAGCTAGAAATGACACATTGTATGAGACACCCAGACTCTTCCTAATATTTTGCGACAAAGGGATGTATATTCCGAGGTGCAATTAAGTCTTTATCAAGGTATTATTTGTAATCGTAATCTCAAGGTATTATATTTCGCTGCATGAGAGAGATAGAGAGAGAGAGAGAGAGAGAGGAAATGCAGGGATATTAACCAGACACAAGTCTCCAGTTTGGTACCCTGCACGAGCATTGGGGAAATGAAGGTTTGAAATGAAGAGATGAGGACGAGGGTAGCGTCCTCTGCAGTGGCTGGGTGAATGTGGCCGCGACAAAAAGGTGACGTCACTAGGAGTCAGTCATCAGAATGGAGACGAAAACGAGGGAGGTGCTTTCGGTGAGGAATCTGCGAAGTTCCTTAGTAGAATAATCTTTTGGATGTGAAAACGCAAGCACCGCATAATGCTCACTCGTAAAGTACACGCGCTTGCCACTTCGAAAAGGCTCATCTTCACTTGTCATTGTGAAAAGTGAGCATTTAAACAAGGTATATTGTTCACATTCAGTGAAAATAAAGGTTAGGTGGCATATGATGTTTAGGAAAAGCTCACAAAGCCAAGGTGAATTACGGCCTTTGTGGTAAATTACACATCCAAGTACTTCAGAATGTTATTAGTTTGTTTCAGGAACAAGCATCATTGAACTTAGCTACCTGTAATGAGAACTTTGTTGAGAATGGAGGAAACATTATGACTGACGTGAATGCTAAATTAGGTATGTGTAAGTGAAGCAAATCCTTTACTAAAAAAAGTATTAGGCAATTGTTCGAAAACGTAATATGTAAGCAAGGCTTTACATGGGTGCGACAACTGGCGAGTCATGTGCGGGCAACATTTTAAACTCTGTGGTTTCATTACAGCAAAATAGAGTTCTTACTTATAGCGACTGCTCGAAAAAAACTATTTCCTTCTAACTTAGGCTGAACCTGCAAGGCTGCACATGTTTGCTATTTTTAATCCGCGGCATTCCTTTCCTTGGTATCGCGGTCATTTTCTGCTCCATTCCGTTGGTCCTTTCGTTTCGTGTCATAAAAAAACCGATGCCGCCATCTAGGCTTGAATAAGTGAATTTCTGTGAATACACAAACTTCTGTACGTTTACCGCTATCCACTTTTGGGCACCCGAGCCACCGGCGCGATATTTTGTCATCCAGTATTAGAGAAGGATGGTTAACAAGTCTATTTGCCTAAACTTCCTCCTTCTGACTTCAAACAGCTTCGTGACTTATTAAACTCATGATTTTAAACAAAGTACTGTTTTATAAACAATTACATAAACCCAATTAAAAATGTCCGACGGCACGATTCGAACATACGATGTCTAATCCAGAATCCCTATATTGAAACCACTGCTCCACGGACGCATTTCTATTTTCTTTTATTGAAGTAATCCATGGACGCATGCATCGAGAAGCGTCATAGATCTCCCATATGAATTCCCCGCTAATAGCGACCGCGTTGAGATGCTTGGCGCGTTTCAATTTGATCGCAATAAAGATACAAAAAAAAAAAAAATCCGGCAGATGCCTCTCCCTGTAGGAATCGATGTTATGCGAAGCAGTGTGCGAGGAGCACTCTACCAAGTTAACGAAACAACCATGAGAGCACCAAGACGTAGGCGGCTCTTTCATAACCTACATGACACGCATGGCATGACATTGATATCATGAGACCTCAGGAGTCCCTTTAGCTACACCTAAGAGACCTTAAGGCGAAGGGCTTAGTCATGCTCGTGACTATGACTCGTCCTTCACTTAGTATCACGTCCGAACCCATTTCAGTGTTTTTTAAATGTGAATTATTTTTCGCTAAGTCATTGTTATTTTTGCTGAGTCATGGTCATGACTATGACATCTACCATCATCCTTTATTGTTTCCTTCACTTAGTACCTATGTCAGAACCCATTTCATTGGCTTTGTGTGTTAATCTTTTTTCGCTGAGTCATTGTCATTTTTGCTGAATCATGCTCGTGACTATGATTTTTACCATCATCCTTTAGTGTTTCCTTCACCATGTACCCACGTCAGAACCCATTTCAGTGGTTTTTGAGTGTTAATCTTTTTTCGCTGAGTCGTTGACGTTTTTGCAGAGTCAAGCTCATGACTATGACTTCTACCATATTCCTTTAGTGTTTCCTTTGAAACTTTAAACTTTGAAACTTTATTCATTCCAACATTCCATAATTTTGGATGCTTCACTTAATACCACGTCCGAACCCATTTCAATGGTTTTTGAGTGTTAATATTTTTCGCTGGGTCATTGGCATGACCTACATAAAACGCGTGTCATGACATTTATGTCAAGACCTATCACTTATGTTCGTCATAGACTCCTGTCATAATATTTCAAATTTGGTACCTACTAAGTTAACCAAACAACCATAAGAGCGCCAAAATGTAGGTGGCTGTTTCATGACCTACATGACACGCTGGTCATGACATTCATGCTATGACACATCATTTATGTTAGTCAAATACTGTTGTCCAATTAGGCCAATTTTGGTACATACCAAGTTAATAACGACCGTGAGAGCACAAAGTCGTAGGCGGTTAAGATAGATAGATAGATAGATAGATAGATAGATAGATAGATAGATAGATAGATACATAGATAGATAGATAGATAGATAGATAGATAGATAGATAGATAGATAGATAGATAGATAGATAGATAGATAGATAGATAGATAGATAGATAATGTCAAAGTAGCAAATGTTCGCCAAGAAATGCTTCTCATTTAAAAACGTTTCGATTTGGCCTTACCGAGGGACATTTAGAACGCAGGCGAAAGTTTGCGCAGACAAGGAACGCGCGAATAACGCTAGTAACCAGAGAATTGTGCCTGCAACGACAGGAAGAAGCTTCTGAAGAGAAACGCACTGGGACGAAGGCGAGCGTGTCGGAGGGCAATTATGCATGAAAAAGAAAGCGCTACAGCAATACTTCTTTCATTTACCAAACACAAGAAGGTTAGCTAAAATGAGTTTACTGGAGAAATCATCATAGTGTGGGTGGTATTCATTGCAGTTGCTTATCTCTTAAAGTATCCCAGACTTGTTTTCAAAGATACAGTATAGGCTTCATGAGTAACGATTACAAAGACCGCTACGCACTATATCACAGTGCCCCCGTGAGGAGTTACCGCCCTAAAATTTCCTGATTGTGTTGTCCCATTTCCCTCACATGCTTTTCTAATACATAGCTGCGAAATTATACTGGCAGCCACTTTTCCTTTCTTGGGATTAGAGGCCCATCACAACGTGGCGCATAAAGATAAATATTAACCTGCATAGGAGGCTGAAAAATGGCATAAAATGCAAGAACACACGCAGTAGGACAGAAATAGCAGAAATATATTTGTGAAGATCAGTATTAAAAGTATGCTGGAGGCCAAACACAAGTTTCCCAGACCATGTAGTTCTGCGCTGTGCTAATACAGCAGTGATTCCCACAGATTAAGTAGGATTGCCGCTTCGATCTATGCCGCCCTGTCTCGGACTGCTTCTACCTGCACTCTACCTTCATCCACTTGGCAAAAAAGATATTTGCATTGCAGCTTACCTTGAGAAAATGTTACCTAATCCTCAAACTACCAAACAAGACCTCGATTCTTTGTGTCCTAGTGGCAACACCGCTTATTATAGAAGTAACTCTTACTGCAATTGAATCATTTTTTTTTCTGTAACCACTTAAGTGTCGCCAGTTACGCTATGGAAGAGACAGGCTGTCTCAGGGAATGCCGCTTCGAGCAATTGAATTTGGCGGGGACAATACCGTAGAACATGTGTGGCCGTGCCACGCAACAGCCTGGCGAATGTGCATGTACAGACAGGCAAATTCGGGTGCTCAACATTCGTTTCATCATCCTAATGTTCCACCAGATGTTGGCCCACGATTTCCACTGGCGCAGGTATGTCAGGACAGTTATGCCCACAGCGGACGTTGATAATATAGGAAATCAACTGGGGATACATTTTTCAGCTTTTTCTTTATTGGACCTATCGGCATGCAGTGCTTTCTTGCAACCCCAGCAACAATAAAGCGCTGCATTTTGCGGAGGACTCAGACGAGAGCATTGCACCATTGAGCAAACACAATCTTGTTCTCAAGACGTTAGTACGTTCCAACACCACCCTTCCCAATAGCACACACATCGAGCGAGTTTTTAGTGTTCTTGCTGGTGTCTTGACGACAAAACGAGAGAAGACAACACAAGAAAGTTTAGATTGACAAAAATCTGGGGACGTAATAAATGAGCCAGGCCAGCTCGTAATATTTACCGTATATGCTAACAGTTATTGAAGGTTGGGACAGAAGTAACGCAAAAGCAGTTGATTACACATATAATTGTTCAATTACTTTCCTAAGACAGTAAATGGTAACTATATTCAAATCCATTTTTAATAACGTATTTGTAATTGTATTCAATTACTTCTTTTTTGTAATCTGTATACGTCTGTACCCAACTGACACGATAATAAGGCAAGACGGGAGACGACGAACCTAAACTGGCGAGAATGCGTTCAGCTGAATTTATTACAGCAAGTTCACGCGCACATAAACACACAGAAAAAAATGAGAAAAGCTCACAAGAAGAAACAAAGCTTACTGTCGTCTGTCTGAGGGAAACCGTTCTTTGTTTTTTTTTTTCAAATTTCTTTTTGTTTAGTTCTATTGTTCCGCACGCATTTTGTTCACTTAAGAAGTGCAGTTAATTTATTGCTCTACCTAAGCTGGGTTCAATAAAAGACGGAATGTTAATATTTAATAAGAGACCGGAAAAGGTGGATCTGAGAAGTTTATAACCATCGAGTGTGAGAAGCTAGACACCAAAAACTTAAGAAGAACGGAAGTATATCTGAGGCCATTAATACATTATTTATCCTAATTCGGCCAGCCACTCTGTGTACTATGAGCCATAAATAATCTTAAGATGGTTGTAGAAATTAAGCCGGACACTGGGAATTTTGCCATCTGTTCTGTGGCTATACCCACTTTCAAATTTCTTACGAGCACAGTGATTATAGCGGAAGGCACCGCGATCTCAAGTAAAGACAGAAGAAAGCGACTAAATTGAAAACAGTAAATCATGAGGAGAAATTTCCTGCCATTAGGCCAAATGTGCGGCTGGAGGCGTCACCTTGATTGCTTCCCGTCGCTATTCATGCTACGAAGTGGCTAGCCTTCAAGCGAAGACAAATCACTTAAATTAAAGTAGGCTCGAACGAGGTTTAATGGTTCATATTCAACGTCGCTGTAGTATTTAGCGTATGCATAATGCAAGGAACAGTTCGGCTCTACACCGTGTCGTACATTACTTGTACGGCGACAGCTGCCTGTTCCTTTAAGTGCAGGAGAAAAATGTAGGCTTGGCAGATGAGGCAAGACGTTATTGAAAACTTGAGAAGTGTGCTTAGTAATTTCGAGTCTTTTTGGTCTGCTTTTCTTGTGTGGGGTGGTGCAAAAAAATAATTTTGTGCGCCGTTCACTGGTCGGCTTTTGATGATGGAAGAGCTTCTACTTCAGAATATCCCATTTTGGTTTACAGAGAGCGTGGAGAATAAGGTGTTAAATGTTTTTCGGTGTCCTTACAAAAAAGACAAGGAATTTTTGCTTCTAGTAAAACCCGGTCTCTTGTCAGGTTGAAGCGTTAAGCGATGATTTATAGCTTACCGTGACAAAACAGTCTAAATAGTTCGCTTTTAAATAGGTAGTGACTCTGAATATATTCTCTTTTTTCTATTTCTTTAGAAAATGATGGTTTAATATCTTTCGATGTGAAAAAACCTACCGAAATTGGGAGAATCGCGTAAGCACTGTTGTGCTCGGCTGTGACTTCGTTCTTGCTTAGTTTTGCTTACTTCACGTTCCTAGCTTATTCACGTTTACCCATGGCCTTTTCGGAGGCAAGGAGTGGTTAAGGCTTTAGTAGACAACTGTCGGATTTTCTGACACGCCTCGACCGAGCAGAGCGGTCGACAGGGAGCACCAGCTGCCGCAGTAGCGCGTGAAGTGTTGCGTGAGGGGAGAGTGCATCACCGCGATGGCATGTGACCCTCGCTGTCGCTCTCGCAAGCATGGATGAAGGAAACAAATAAGAGAGAGCATTACGTCATGCAGCCAGCCTTGGCAAGCAAACGCTCCGTGAAGCCAGTCCCTTTGCTAAGTGTTACCCATGGTCCGAAGGCGAGCCTCATAACCACTAGGCTATGGGCACCCTGCACTGTTCAGAGTGCGGTACAACGTTTTTCATTTTTCACCCCAGTGTCGCAGCTGGAGAGGTGATGAAAATGGTGCGCCATTTCAAACGATACCGGTCATTTCGTCACTCATCTGAGTGTTATGCCCTGCGCATGCGCACTTTCGACGTTTTCAAAACTCGGACACTCTTGCCCCCTGATAAGCGATAGAAATTGCCACGGAGAATGTATGCAGTGTCCCTCCAGTTTTGCTTCCGCCACTCGTTAGGCTGTGTGCTCTGGCGCTGATGTCTACTCTGTAAAGATTTAGCGTAGGGTAGACAGCAGAAATACACCCACGCTTGCCGAACATGCATTTATGGAAACCAAATGATTGCGTTATACCGACGATTGTAACACGACTTGCTATGGGCGAGAGAAAGAGAAAATGGAGAGAGAGAGAGAGAGAGCGAAAGAAAACAGGAAAAGACAGAGAGATAATGAAACAGAAACACAGATAGAGAGAAAGAAAGAGCTCTATAGAGGCGAGATTTAAGCACGGGTACTCATGGTCAGAAAGCGAGCATCAGTTTTATCAGTTTCGTCATCAATACAAGCGCGGAACTGGCTTAAATTTTTTCTCTGAAGGCTTATTCCGCTTCGGTCGTTTCGTGCAGGGCATACTTTCCGCGCATTGGGCGAGTTGTGAGAAGTTTACTATCCAACGTCAGCGCACTTACGGTACAGGTATACTTCGGCTGAAGTAAACAGACCGTTGTGAGCCATAATAAACTATATGTATTCGTCACATTTTTGACCAAGGCCTCGCCCGTGTGTATATTGCCCTGTTATGCGAGCATTATTGATTTGCATTGTTGCTGGATCATTGGTAATTCGCATTCGCCACATATCGAAATGAAGAATGCGTGCACAGAATAGAGTACTATCAACGTCAAATAAAACTAGAACAGTGGTGCGCGTGGTGCAGTGTACATCATCATCATTAAAGATACATTGGCTAATGCTGTTTGCCACTTGTGGACGACATTAATTTATTCAATCGGCAAACGTGCCCAGCGCTGTATCGCTGGCAGCCGCAACGGTGGCCGGCGTGATCAGAAGTGAAAATATCTCAGTAGGGGGATCGCGCAGTGCCCAAACCGAATATGCGCGCCTGTCAATGGCGATGACTGGACAGCTTGCACTATACCTTACCTTATGCTTGGGCCTCTTGGGCACGCGTTCCTCTGTTCAAGTTTAATTTGACACTGATAGTACCTTCTTTCGCACCTGGCGCACCAACATTTCTGTGTTGGTGCTCCGACTCTTTTTTGCGCTTTCTGTAAATGTGAAGTTGAGTTTCATTTGATACATACGGGCTGCATATTTGCTGTTAGATTGTTTCGTTGAGATCTTTCAACACGGCGCCCGGACTTTCAACGCTACGATGAAAACAAGACACGTACGATAAAACAAGTACACTTTCAAAGCGAAGCTTTATGTGTCTAGGCGAAATCGTATATGGCTAGGCGAAATCGCCTGTGTACAGAAAACTATCATCATCAGCATTGGCTCGATCGTCGTCGTCTTCTACAGCAGCTGACATGTTCGCGCCCCTCAGGTTGCACTCGTGCATTCGCCGTCTTTGTTCATCTTACACAGCTGACGCGCGCATAAGCAAACATAAACACATCTGACTCAATGACCGCGGAAACTCGCTATCAAAACGCTGCAGTGAGGAAGCGCGGCAGCGAGCAAATTGACCGTGCTGCGCGTCGTATCAACGCGAACTAAGCCGCGAAATCGCAGCGCACGGCGGACTGTGCACTCGACGCAGATGGCTTTCAAGATACAGCGGCTCGGGCGGGCACGCGCCGGGGTGACCAGGAGTAGAACCCGCGTCCACCCCCCTCCATACCCTCCTCCCGCAGTATCGCGCGCGACGGAAGACGACGGCACGCTTCCTTCCCACTCTCCTTCCTTGTGTGCTCGAGATTAGGCTAATTAGGCCGCGATCGCTGGCTCACTCTCACACGCTTTCACTGGCACATACAGCATACGGAGCGCGGCGATGATTTTATCGCTCTTGGACTTTATACGGAACCTCATGGCGACGGCGACAATAATGGCGACGCCGACGGCAGAAATGCGCCTGGAGTGTCCATATAATTGCTATCGCAATAAAATGTTTTCTCGCCTCCGAGAAAATTCACTGGAATGAAAATTTCTAGATGAAACGTCAGTGCGTATAATGATCTGTCAGGGAAATTTATACGGAGGGCCTTAATGCTAAATTTAAGTATGAAGGTCGTCAGAAAGTGATTTTTTGGCAACTTCGGAAAGTAACTTTCTGAAAAAGTACTTGATTTCATAGTCGAACATTATTTTTAGCATATGCTATCACAAATGGGGAAAAGGAATAAAAAAACTGTCAGCCTTACCATTGGGTCCGAGGTGGAAGACCAGCGAAGCTGTGCTATGGTGGGAATTACGTATTTACAATTATGACTATTAAGATGTGATGGTGTGATTGGTTATTTGAACTATTAAAGAATGGAAATATTTATGATCCGGTGGTTTTCATTTACTTAGTGACCACAGGGACCATGGACTTATGGTAGCTACGGTACACTGCCATAGGGTGTATGGCAAAGGTTGGAACGTTCTTCATAAACACATCACCAACGCCGCGCGCGTTCGGTGCGAACGCGGGCAAAACGCCGCCGCCGTCAACAAAAGTTTTGCGCGATGTTTGTGTGACCTTACACAACCGCTGTCAAAACGCTGGCTACGTGACGGAAGGGCTACACGCCGTTGTCGACACTGTTAGGGGAGAGGCGGGCGAAGCCCAGAGGGAGTCGGCGGCACAGGTGGCAGAGGCCGCCAGGGCTCCGCACATGCGCCACAGTAGTAGTAGTAGTAGTAGTAGTAGTAGTAGTAGTAGTAGTAGTAGTAGAGGTTGAGGAAAAGAGAAAAGATGCATGTTTGTGCAGCCCTTATAGGGAGCACGGCTCAGCATCTGAGGGGCGGGGAAAGGGGGACAGAAAGTAGGAAAAGTGTAGGCGCCGCAGTGGGAGAGCAGGCACGCACACGCACAGTGTAGGGTGCCTCGATGCCCTCCTCGCCCACCGCTCCCCTTCCACTGGGAAGTCGCATTTGCTCTCTTCCGTGCGTTCGCTCCCCGTGAAAGCGCGCGTCCCTCGCCCTCGCGCGCTTTCACTCGCACATAATTCGCGTTTGCTCTCCGCTATGCTTTCGCTCCCCGTGAAATAGTGCGTCCCTCGTCCTCGCGCACTTTCACTCGCACATACTGCATACGGCCAATGAGAGTTTTTTTTTTTCTATTGCCGGACGCGACCATCAAAGAGTGAGCCCTTACAGCTTCACTGTAAAAATGTGGGTAGCTTGCACTAGTGGTGCAAGGCTGGAGTAAACAGCGGAGCTGGTGATCGACCTATCCTCTCCCAGGTTTTACTAGGCTTGGCTAAGTTTTGCTAGGAAATGCTAAGGGCTGCTAGGCACGGTATTCCGAATCGTCTCGCCGCTGACGCGCAGATTCTCGCTTGGCCGCGCGACGCGCTTCAAGATCAGTGGCTTCTTTTTCGGGTGTCCGGATCTTCTTTGGCCGTCCCATGTCAAGTTACATGTACTCGCACAGAGTCAACGAGAGTTCTGGCACCATCGCGGCGTCTCCAAGATTTATCTCCCCAGTGACGCCACGGCTAAGCTGCGCCTCCACATTGCCGAGGCGGGACTGGTCGAAACCTGCCGAGCCGCTGCAATAGGCACCAGCTGCAGTCACGGACACCGCGTGCGTTCGGCGCGAACGCGGGGAAATGCGGACGGCGTCGGCAGCAGCTCTGCGCGTTGCCTCGTTGGTGCTGGTACAATTTCTTTCTCTCTCGCTCTCATTTTGTCTTTCTCTCTCCCGAGCACATCGCGCCCCGCGCGCATCCTCTCCTTCCCTGTCCTAACGTCCCACGTCAAAGCAACATGTGCATGGCGAACACCACCTAGAAGTCAGTAATCTGGGTGGTGTTGGCATGGCATGGAGAGGAGGCGAAGCACACGCCGCTCCACGAGGTGTCTGCTAGGGAGTTCGCCCTGACTGTCGAAGAGAGAGGTTGTGTTGCGTCTCGCTCCGACGACCTCGCCTCGCCAGTCGCGCCTAGCTCTTCTCCCGTGCGGTCGTGCCTGCACATCGCCCCGGCGTGTGCTGCACGAGCCGCGTGGCTCACCATCGTCGGCGACGTCACCTGCAGCCGCGCACGATTTGCGCGTCCCAACGCGCAACCCTGTGTGTTCCCTGCGGGCTTGCATCGTGCGACGAGTGGATTTGCTTCAGTGTTGTGCTCCGCGAGTGGCGTTCCCAACCCGACATCTGTGCCGCGTCCCCGGCTGTGCCGCCTCGTGCGCGCATCGCGTGGTCGGTGCTGTGCGTGTAGTGTGTTTGCCCCCTGTGACGCGCGGTTCGCGTGTTGACTGCGGAGCCGAACGGCATGGAGGGCTTCCGCAGGCCAGGAGAGCGCCCGCCGCGCGCGGGCCATCGTCGAAGTGCGAGCGCGTCTCTCGCGACCTTTGTGCCCGTGACGCTACAAGCGTCGCGTGAGCGAGGCGAACTAGAGGTGCGCGCCGCCGAGATCGTGGACGCGTGGATAAAGAAACAGGCCACCACCACCCAAGCAGCTGCCGCCGCGGCCGCGCCCGCCGTCACCGAGACACACGTGGCGCCGGCTAAACCTTCCCCGCAAGCGAGCCTTCCCCCCTCGGAGCAGGACGCCGCCATTGCTGCCATGGCGAGCACCCCGCTGCCCCCATCCGACGACGAGGAGGCCATGGACTCCTCCTCCTCGCGCAAACGCATGCGCGAAGCAGAGAGCGAGGAGGAGGAGCAAACCGGTCGCCGCAGGCTGCCGCCGCCGACCGCCCCACCTTGCCCGGAGAGCAGGGACGACGGCGACGCCATCTCCCGGCGCCCGAGGGACTCAGCCGCCTCCTCGTCATCGCCCGCGGCACGAGATGGCGCCCCCGCCGATCCGCCGGCTGCGCCGGCTCTCCTGCTCCTCTCGACCACCAGCGCCGCCCCTCGGACGCCCGGCGAGTCGTCCGCTGCCTCCTTCGCGCTCTCACCGAGGGAGGGCGCGCGCATCAACACGGTCGCTCCTCCGGCTGCCGGTGAGGCTGGCGCGAGCTCTCCTGCGTCGTCTGCTACGGCGGATGCTCGTGACGCGCCCGAGTCTGTGCCGTTGGGGCTCGCGCACGATCCCCGAGCAGACAGAGCCCCAGCCGGTCCGACGCAGCACGGCCTCGCCCACCCAGCGGCGAGGTTCCTGAAGGATCCCCCCCACCACACTCTACCGAGGCAGGAGGGGAAAAACAAGAAGCAGAAGAAGGCGGGGAAAAGCTCTGCACCCAAACAGGCTTCCCCCCCTGCTGCCCCTCCGGCCCCGACGCCCACTCTGGAGGGCTCCGGCACACCCACAGCAAAGGCTGCTGCACAGGAGGCCCCAACCACCCATGCACCACCAGCTGAGGGCTTCCAGCTGGTGCTGTCCAAGGCCGATCGCCGCCGCGCAAGGGCACCAGTGAGTGCTGCCATCCCGGTGAACCCCGCGGTCATTGGCACGGCCCTCTTCCGCCCATCTGTGGTGGGTGGCACTTTCAGAGGAGCACCACGCCTCTCTCTTGCGGCGGTGCTCTCAGCGCGGCCAGGTGTTGCCGCTGTGAGAGTCAATCACAGGCGCAACATCGTGGCCGCCGACGCCACCACCCAGAGGTGCTTGGAGGAGCTGCTGGCCACCACGGAGCTCCGGGGAATACCGGTGACTGCCCGGCAGCCTGCCGAGCGAGGCAGGAGCACTGGTTTTGTCCACGGCGCCGACGGCATCCCCGCAGACGCGGACCTGCTGGGGGCCATCGAGTCGGGAGTCCCAGTGCTGGCTGCTACCAGGGAGGCCAACACCATCACCATCCGGTTCGCGGGGCCGGTCCCCCCTGAGCATGTGAGCCTCTACAAGCTCCGGTTCAGGGTGCGACCGTCCAGACCGCGTCCACTGCAGTGCCAGCAGTGTGGCCGCTTTGGGCACGTGGCTGCCTCCTGCGACTCGCCATCCAGCTGCCGTCATTGTGGGAGGTCTCACGAGCAGGGTGACAGCTGCCCCAACGCGGCCCACTGCCGCAACTGCGGTGGCCACCACCCCGCAAATACTCCTGCCTGCCCCAGGTGGCAGGAGGAACGCAGGGTGGCCACCATCTTGGCAACAGCGCCTGCTCCCCTCTCCCGCCGGGCAGTCCGCGCTGGTGTCCGGGAGGAGAACCTGCGGGCCAAGGCCACCTCAACGCCTGTGCAAGGCCTGTCTTATGCACAGGCACTGGCCGGCCTCCCACAGGCGCCCCAGCAGAAGGCAGCCCCCCCCGGACGGCCACCCACACCGGCCCCACGGAAGCAGCGACGCCAGCCGCCAGCCACCCCTGGGAGCGAGCCCACCACAGCCCCAGCATCACTGGCAATGCCTGGCCCGGACCCTCGGGACCAGATCATTGCCAGCCTGCAGCTCGCCCTGAAGGCCATCGGGGAGATGCTGCCTGCCGAGAGCCCCCTCCGAGCCATCTGCCTGCAGGCAGTGGCAGTCCCGACCACAGTCAACCAGCATGGCTGATCCCT
Source organism: Dermacentor silvarum (assembly GCF_013339745.2). Lineage (NCBI taxonomy): Eukaryota > Metazoa > Arthropoda > Arachnida > Ixodida > Ixodidae > Dermacentor > Dermacentor silvarum. The sequence goes on from NC_051159.1 coordinate 88,677,925, forward strand.
CACCAGCCACAGCTGGGAAATGCCGTCGCCGCCCGAGTGTTCTCCAATGGAACACCAACTCACTGCGGCGGCGGCATGCAGAGCTGTGCGCGCACCTCCTGCGGTGTGATTTCGACGTCCTCGCACTGCAGGAGGTGTACACTGTGGCCGAGGACCTGCGGCTGCCGGGATACACGGGCTACTCTGGCGCCACCACCTGCTCGACGCAGAGCTGCACGGACGCTCCCTGCCTGCAGGGTGCCCACAAGAAGGGGAAGCCGAGGACTGCCATCTACGTCCGCAGCAGCCTGGCCCACTCGGTGACCCCAGTCTCGGACGTCGTAGGCGGCGCCATGGAGTGCTGTGCTGTCACGGTACGCCTTGACAGACAGGACACGACTGTGGCGAGCGTCTACGTTCGTCCTGGACAACAGTGGGACCCCTCCAGCCTGGTGCGGCTTGCAGCACGCCTCGGCGGACATGCAGTCCTGTGCGGTGACTTCAACGCCCACCACACCGACTGGGGCAGCCGCAGGTGCACCCGCCGAGGCAGGGACCTCTGCAACGCCATCAGCCGAGCAGGCCTGGTGGTACTCAACAAAGGAGGACCCACGTACGTCCGCCGTGGGGTGAGCACAGCCATCGACCTCTCCCTCACCACCGAGCAGCGCTCCTATGACTGGGCTACAACTCCCGACACTTGGGGATCTGATCACTTCCCCATCTTGATCACCCCCGGGTGTGGGAGAAGGCCGAGGTCACGAACATACCACGTCACAGACTGGTCCCTGTTCAGGAAGCGCTGCAGTGAGTTGGAAGATGGCTGTGACCTCCTGAGTGCCATCATGGAGTGCGCCCAGGCAGCCACAGTCCAGTGCTCTGCTCTGCCCGATACTCCTGCCCCGGATCTGCTCCTGCTCAACCTCCGTGCGTCCAGGCGACGCGTGGAGCGCCGAGCAATCCGGACGGGCAATGCAGAGCACTGGACCGAATACAGGAGAGCGGATGCCCGCTGCAGACGACAGGCCAGGCGCAGAAGGAGCCAGAGCTGGGGGAGCCTCTGCGCCACCATCGAGAACCGCTCCAAGGGCCCCCTGGCCTGGCGCCTCCTAAAGTCCCTGACCGGCAGGAAGGTCAACCGCCACCCCGTCCTCGCGGTGGCTATCTCGCTGGGCATCAGCGAGGCGGCCCTGGCGGAGTTGCTAGCGGACCACTTCGCCCCCCCGGCTGCCCTCGCTGCGGCCATCCTGCCGGTCGGACTTCCCCCTGCCAATCCGCCTACCTGCCTGCTGGAGCTGCATCCGGAGTGGGCGACCAGCCAGATCGCGGCCATCTGCCAGGACCCACTGACTCTCCACGAGCTGCAGATGGCCCTGAGGAGGGGCAAGCGTCGCAGTGCACCGGGAGCAGACGGAGTGACACTCCAGATGCTCCGCAACCTGGCCACCAGTGAGCAACGACGCCTGCTCGACTGCTACAACAACATCTGGTGGTCAGGACAGGTGCCGGAGGCCTGGCGCACAGCCATCGTGGCCCCCATTCTGAAGAGCAATAAGCCGGCTAACGAGCTGTCCTCATACCGACCGGTCTCTCTCACCTCCGCTGCCTGCAAGGTGATGGAGGCCATTGCTCTGGCACGGCTCGAATGGGTGGCCCGCGCCTGCGGGTTCCTCGCGGACCAGCAGACAGGCTTCCGGCGCCGAAGGTGCACTGCGGACTCCATCGCAGACGTCGTCTCCACCCTGGAGGACGCCAGGGCCAGCGGAGACCTCGCCATGCTCCTCCTCATCGACGTCAAGGGGGCGTTCGATGGCCTCCCACATGCGGTCGTCCAGCAGGCTCTGGACCTCCTGGGCATTGGCGGCAACCTGCGGCGGTTCCTGTCATCGTTCCTGAACGACCGCACCCTCAGGGTCCGCGTGGGCCATGCAAGGAGCACTCCCCGTCCGGTCGCAGCAGGCGTACCACAAGGGTCAGTGGTGAGCCCGTTTCTCTTCAACCTCGCCCTGGCCCGGTTGCCTGCTGCACTGCCGACCGACCCTCACTACAAGGTGGAGTGCTCCATCTACGCGGATGACATCGCCCTGTGGGTGCGGGGACCGCCACAGTCAAGCCGCCACGTGTGCCTGGCCCTCCAGAGAGCCCTGGACACCACGGCCGCCTACCTGGGAAGCATCGGACTCTCGGTTTCGACGGGGAAGACGGTGGCCCTCCTCGTCCACCCGAGAGCAGCGGCACGGCGCTCAGCTCCCCGGCTGCAGCTGGAAGGCGTGCGCATCCCATGGAGTACGACTGTGTCGTACCTTGGGCTGCGCATCGACCACCGGCTAACCTGGCGACCGGCAGTCGGGGCCATGCAGACCCAGACCATCAGGGTCCGCAAGGCCGTGTCGCAGCTCCTTGCTCATGGAGAGGGCTGCTCGGTGAAGTGGGCCCTGCGGCTCTACGAGGCGGCGGCCACATCACGCCTGCGGTACGCCCTCCCGCTGGTGGCGCTGCCGCCACGCCGCCTCGAAAAGTTGGAGCTGCAGCACCGGGCGGCCATCCGACTCTGCCTGGGCGTCCCCCGGAGCTCCCAGATTGCCGCTACCCTTGCGGAGGCTGGAGCATGGCCCCTGTCGCTCCTCTTCCTGCAGCAGGGGCTGAGGCACGTCGACCGCCTCCACCATGCTCCTGATGGCAGAGGCCTGCTGCGTCGCCTCCAGTCCCGGCCTTCCTCAAGGATGGGTCAGCTGTGCCGCCTCTACGAGGAGGTGGTTGGCAACCCACCGCCGAATGCGGTACAGCTGCCCCCACCGCAGAGGCCTCCTGTCCCCATCGCCACGGAGCTGCCCGGGATTTCGAAGAGGCGCTCACCCGCTTGCGCCCTGCAGCAGACGGCCGCCTGCCTCCTGGACGAGACCCTCGGAGACCACCTCCTGGTGTACGTCGACGGTTCGGTGGTACCGGACACCGGCTCTGCCACGGCGGCCTGCACGGCACCAGCCCTGCAGAAGAGCAGGCAGTGTCGACTGCCCAGACACGCCAGCTCGACTGCAGCGGAGGTGGCAGGCCTCCACCTGGCCGTCGACCTACTCTCTGAGGAGCTTCCTGGGGTACCAGCGGCCATCCTCTGCGACTCCAGGGCAGCCCTCCTCGGCCTGCAGAGGCCAGAAAGCGCCAGCCTTGGAGTCGCACTGCTGTCTACCCGGCTGACAGCGCTGCAGGACGCAGGCCACCCGGTGTCCCTGCACTGGATCCCCGCCCACGTAGGGATCCCGGGCAACGAGGCAGCCGACACCCTGGCGAAGGACGCCCACCACACCACTGTGCCCCTCAGTCGGGCCGTGACGGAGGGCGACTTCACAGGACTGAGGCTGCGGCGACACCTGGCGACCCACCACCCAGACAAACGGGTGGCACTGGGATGCCCCCCACGACCACTCCCCCAGCGAGGCCTGGCTCGCAGGGAGACCTCGCTCCTTCTCCGGCTCCGCATCGGCTGCAGCTGGACGGCAGCACGCAGCTACCGACTGGGACGAGCGACGTCCCCGGCCTGCAGCTCCTGCGGGGAGCCGGAGACGATCGAACATCTCCTGCTGGCCTGCCCGGCGTACCTCCAGCAGCGGGGCCCACTCCTGCAGGAGTTCCGCCGCCTGGGCCTCCCCTGTGGCAAGGAGGAAGATCTCCTCTTCCCCGGCCGACACCACCTTTCTGCACTTCGAGGCGTCGTGGAGTTCCTTGACTCGTCAGGGCTCTCCGCACGCCTCTAAGGACATTTCTACAAGCGGGAAGGCCTCACGGCCTCCCACTCCACCCCGGGCCTGACCGGCCTGGCACAACACCCCTGCAGACTCTGCAGCACGCCAAGGCCTTCCATCTCGGCCTGATACGTGCCGCCTATGCCTGCCGGTTTTGCTTCGCCCAGCCATGGCGTCTCCACTCTATCCCTTCTTTCGCTCCCACTTACCCCTCCCCGTTGGCGCTGAGCCGTGCTCCCTCAAGGGCTGCAGAAGATAGCGCCAACCTTTCCCTTTCCCTCAAGAACCACTTACCACCAGGTGTCTGCTAGGCAACGCGCGGTGACGCCATCGCCAGGCGCAGTTTTTGTTTACACTACGTAGCCTAAGCAAGAGCTTAAACAGCGTCACTGTTAAAAAATCACGCAGAAGCTCCACTGGGAGTTGTCGAGTTTGCGTAAGTATTTTGCCACTTGCTCATCTCCACGCAGCCGGTGTCATTATCAACGCTATGACATTTGATTCGGCCAGTACAGACGACAGGGCTGGGCCGACATGAACTATAGTGTGGACGGCGTCGCAAGGTGCACTGATAACGCAAGCAAAGTAGTGCAGGTGGCGGCGCCAGGTGCGCTGATGACGTTGCGATCATTATAAACCTTTTATCGCTCTTAAGCGCCATCCGTGTCCATCCGTGTCATCCGTGTCAAGCCATTACAACCGTCATCAAAGGACTCAGGCAGCGGCACAGACCGATCAAACGTCCTTTGGCACGGTTACGCGCACCGTATTATGAAAGCGATCTGCGAAGTGGACGGAGAGTGCCGCTTGCTCATAGCTCTGTGCGCTGTGTTTTGCCGCTTTGTTCGCGTTGAACCGACAGGCAGTACGAAGGTGAAGTCGCTCGCTGCTGCGGCTCTATCTTGAAAGCGATCGTCTTACTGTAAAGACGGACGGAAGGATGGACGGAAAATTTTCTCGTTGGGTAACCATAGAAATGATTATGCATTTAAAATATACGGGTGGAAACGTACACGATGCCAGCCCAAAAAAAAATTCTAGGACACCCAATTTATTGATTTTATACTGAGATGAAGAAAATTTGTGAATGTGTTCACCTATGGCATCACATAAAAGAACCATGTCGGTAAACTATTATAATATTTGTCACTGTACCAAGTTTCACGCATGATTTAAAAAAAAAATTTGCCTCCAACCATCTTTTGCTTCTTCTCGAAAACTTCAAAGAGCGCTTACGTCACCATTGATTTTTTTTACAGAAAATACTTCGCTGAAACCTTATTCACACAAACACCAATTAGCCTAACGACACCCGACATACTGAGCGAGTCAAGCACATGCAACAAGCAGTGCGGTGTAGTGTTCGACCTTACTAGAACCAAACTTTCCGAACTGTTGGAACCAGCTCATGCACAAGTCAATTCCTGCATGCGTGAAGGCCATAAGAGCAAACGAAAGTCTTCAGAGCCTAAACTAAAATGATCTCTCGGGTAAGGGTAACATCATTGCACTCACTATTTTTCATCTTACCTAGCACGTCTATATAGTAAATGGACCTTTATACAACAAAACCCCCAAAAATATTGGCATCAAGAAAAAATAACGATCTTCTTTTTCTTTCTTTCTTTTCTGTTTAATTAGAGCATCTTGCAAATTGGGATATGCTGGTATTTATATGAGTGCGGGGAGACCACCCTAATTTCAAAATTGGAGTAGGCTTCTTAAAATGAATGAAACGAATTATTTTTCAGTCACGTAATGATTATACGCATCTTTTTGCAAGCGGGACTCATAGGTACAGCCTTGTAAAATTATTCGAAGCTGCGCACAGTGCTTGACCCCCCTCTTCGGCCTGCCCACATCTCGTGGGGAGGCATCCTGCAGGCACGAATGGTAAATTTGCCTTCCCCGCAGGCTTTGCATATATATATATATATATATATATATATATATATTACATATACAGGGTGTTCCAGCGAACACTTTCCAAATTTATTTAAGGGTGCCTGTGGCAAACAGTCCAATTCTAGTTAATGAGCTGGTCGACTCGAAGCGGCGGACATTACTTGCGGAAAAAAATGAAATGCATAATCGACTAAATAATAAGAATTTACTAATTAGGTTTGTGACTAATTACCTGATGGCCCATAGTAATCTACAAATTGTAGCCGTGGAGTTCGCAAGGCGGAGCAACTTGGAATGAATTCCCGGGATGACACCGCTTTCGAGATAATAATTCCCGAACTGTGCGAAGAAATGCATTGGCGTTCCAGTCAGTTTATTAAGAAAACGTCGCTTTATGCATTGAAGCACAAAATTAACTGGAACGCCAATGCATTTCTCCGCGAAGTTCGGGAATTAGTATCCCGAAACTGGTGTCAACACGAGAATTCGTTCCAAGTGGATCCGTCTTGCGAACTCCACAGCTACAATTTGTCGATTACAATATGGGTCATCAGATAATTAGTTAAAAACTTAATTAGTGAATTTTTATTAGGCGATTATGCATTTCAATTTTTTGCGCAAGTAATCTCAGCCTCTTCGAGTACACCGGCTCATTAACTAGAATTGGGCTATCTGCCCCAGGTAAACTTTAGGAATGTTTGAAAGTGTTCGCTGAAACACCCTGTATATAAAGGAACAATCACTGTAGCCTTTTTACAACATTATGTTTTTATATATGCAAAGACCTCGGTCAAATGTAATAGGGTGATGCGCCTGGACTTTGGGAATAGGTATACTGGATGGTCTGAATGTGACTGACTTTATTCATTTATTTTGTTGCTTTGAGAAAGCCCTGGAGAAAAGAAAAGGCACGGAATCTTTTGGCATAAATGGGAAAATGTAAAACGAAAAATAGCTTTGGCGTATTGTCTTTTTTTTGCACAATATATGAAGCCAGCCTTTCAGGAAACACCTCAGCGTACTCTGGTCGTCGTCAAGTTTGGCCAAGCATATTCGTTTGCTCTGAAACGTACCTCGCAAAAACTGCCTTCACGTGTCTGCCCTCAGAACGCACGAGGCCTTCAGCCACACCGCCTGACATGTAGCGGTATCATTGTCTGGAGCTCCAGAAATTGCGCTTTGCGTACGTGCTCCGCCACTAACACCCATTATTGCTGCAGTATGTACGCCCTTATCCTATTTCTACGCTTTCATTCTTCTTTTCTCACTGCAAGTTGCCTCCGGGCACTGCGGTGGGGCCGCCAGTGGTGGGGCGCAAACTAAAAGAATATACAATTTGCAAATGTTTTGCGCGACAGCGGGCAGTGTCCTGCATATTTGATATCCATGGCACCAAGATATTTATTCTTGTCGTGAATCGCCATTTTTGGCACTTTTTTTTTCGCTCTGAGCAACACTTGAAATGGAGCAGCATTGACCTTCATGCATGTGCCCTGGCGGCGCCATCCTGGCTCGAGAGATTGACGTCCGGGGGAGGGAGGTGTGGCGGAACACGCGTGAGAACTATGTACAGTGATTGTTTGTTTCTGTGCCAACAAAATTTTTGCGGAATACCGCCTGTACTCCCTGATGTACACTCGGCCACAAAATATTGCGGGGGGCGCGAGCGCGTGGCGAAGCGGTCCTCCTCTCCTACTAGCGGCGCACCCCTGGTGTCGAGACCGACGCTTGCGCGCATGGGCGTCCTTTTGTGACTGCAAGCGTGCATGTTTCCGCGCTTGTTCCTTGCGCGCCGGCAATATCCGAGTGTAGCCGCGAGGTGCGCTGTGGCGACTTCGACAGCCCGAGCCGCTGCGGCCGCATTTTGTCGAAACACGACAGGGATCACCATTTTTTTTTTTTTTTGTCGCCTGTCATCTAAAGGCAGACATATGGGCGAGAAGCCAGCGCAGTCTTTGCCAGCTCGTATACTAGGTTCATTACTCTGCCACGCTGTTCTGCGGGAGAACGTCCCGTTCTTAAAAAAAGAACGAAGATTGGCCACGTAAAGGCGCAGCGTAGAAGAAAAAAATGACTTGTTGCGTTTGCGACCGGGCGAGATAGATCTTCGCTCGTGTTCCGACAAAAAGCGGCCGCAGCGGTGCGGGCTGTCGAAGTCACCACAGAGCCAATCGCAAAAGGTGCACCTCGCGGCTACACTCGGATATTGCCGGCGCGCAAGGAACAAGCGCGGAAACATGCACGCTTGCAGTCACGGAAGGACGGGCATGCGCGCAAGCGTCGGTCTCGACACCAGGGGTGCGCCGCTAGAAGGAGAGGAGGAGCGCTTCGCCACGCGCTCGGGCCCCCCGCAATATTTTGTGGCCGAGTGTACATTGCCTGGCCTGTTCTCCAGGCATAGTAGCAGTAGATAGCTTTTTTTTCCCCCTAAGTGGAAGGGGCAATATTGTTCATATTTTACGAATGCACTCACTGAATTGAATGTGTGAAAACAATTTCGAGGTTGATTGTTTTTGCAGCGCAGGGTGCTGTGTGTTATTTTAATGCGTGGTGTGACATAAGCATTTAAGAAGGCGCCCTGTTTAGTTCTAAAACCGGCAGTGAACGTGGAATTAGAATGAATGCAGTCTAATCCTTGTACTGTGACTTACTATAGCTTTAAAATTCCTTAACAAGTCTATATTGACCATGCTATTGAAAAAGAAGAAAGGAAAAAATAAAAAATGCACGAATAGACTGTGTTAAGCACTGGTACTTGTTTCGAAAACACTCTGGCTCGAAAAGAGTTAAATTGTATTTATTTATTTATTTATTTATTTATTTATTTATTTATTTATTTATTTATTTATTTATTTCAATACTCTCAATGTCACGTGTGGCGTTACAAAGAGGAGTGGGGCTCAATACAATAAGTGGCAATCGCGGTTTTGAAGGATGATGGAACGGAGTTGCGGACAATGGAGGCGGGGAGCTGGTTGATGTCCTTGGAATGAAGGAATAAGCGTGCAGGTTTGTACGCGAACTCTGCCCTTGGACCTTGAAGTTGTGATCGGTGCGGGCTGAAATGTAATGAGGAGCAGCGGGTAGTGCATTCTAGAGGTGATGATTGGTATGATATATTTTGTGGAATAGCTCGAGCCGCGCCATTTTTCTTCGCATCGTAAGGTCAGGGAGGTCCAGGACAATTTTTAGTGCATTAACACTTGCGGTGCAGGAGTAATTGGAAAGGATGAAACGGGCGGCTTGGTTTTGAATAGCTTCGAGAGGTAAGCACGACAGAGTGAGGATCCCAGATACAGGCGGCATATTTATTTAGAGCAATTATTGAGAGAAATTATACCTGTGAGAGAAAGGACACTGAGGGTAATGAAGTTAAGGAGACACTGATCAAGGGGGGGGGGGGGGGGGGTATTCTGTAAGAGTCCACCTAGCAGACTGTACACTTCGGCTGTCGCCATTGGCTGCCGCATCACAGGCGCGAAGGAGACTGGCTACGCAGGGAACTGCGTAGATCTCGCATTTGATAAGCACGTCTTGCAGAGACGCGAGCGACGCGCTATCAACTCGGCTGCAAAACGACGAAGACGCCAAGTAGACATGCTGTCACGCTCTGCTCAGTCGGCTTTGTAGCGGAGCGAGTGATGCGATCTTCTTTCAGCTGACGGCATGAGCTTTGTGCGCAAGCGTACTAGCGTTCCCGCTAAGCGGTTGTGTGGCAATAGACAGGTTTAGCAGACCGCCGCTTGCGCTCCGCTCCGCTCAGATTTCACGCTCTTAGATAGTGCTGGGAACTGCGTAGATTTCGCATTTGATAAGTGCGTCTTGCCGAGACGCGAGCGACGCGCTATCACCTGGGCTGCAAAACGATGAAGAGGCCAAGTAGACACGTTGTGACGCTCCGCTCAGGGCCTGTACACGCTCGAGCCGCACATCGCCGCAAGCCGCACCGCCCTCGCGCGGTCCGCTTAAAATGGCCGCTCTGACGTCACAAGAGGCGGTCGTGAACTTTTTTCCACCATGCAGCATGTATGCGGCGACCGCACAAACATGGCGCTGGTTCGAAGCGAAGCGAAGCGCGAGGCCTAGGCGCCTAGGCTGCTGTGACAGTTTGTTTTTCGTGGTTTTTTTGGGATCATTGCAAGAGTTATCGAGCACTCGCAGAGATAGTCGTCGAACGCAGCAATCCGCTGTACCCTGCCCGACCTCTTCAGTGCGTGCGATCGTCAACGGCAACAGACGGAAATGTGTTGTGTTTACGCGAAGTTCGGAAGCAATGAAACCGGCGATTTCGTGTGTGTTGGGCCGTATTTCGCTTGTGCAGTACCAGCAGTACAAACGCGAAGGCCATCACATGCACGCGCATTCTAAGCATGACACATGCATTCAGTACGCTGCAGAACGAAAATAGTGCGGTCGCCCATCTCAGCGTATGGTGTGCCTAGGTGTTGTGTGTGCGCGCTTCATCGCTGCGAAGCTCATACGTGCATGTGCATTGTGCAGTGCTGGTTTGTGCTTAAGAAGTGACCAGATAACCTGTAGCGATTAGCTTTATTGTCGCGTCATCGCAGCCATTCGTAATGTGCTGTTTGTGCTTTGGTTCATGTGAGCTGTTTTGGGGGCTGCGATGCGCCTTGGTGACCGCGAACACGTACAGAGCGTTTGAGTGCTGGGGTTCTTACTGTACGAGGTGAAGGGTACTGTTATGTATACGTGCAATGTGTCGCAGTGGTGCTAGGCGTATAAGTATTCGTTTTATGCGATATGCATATGCTCTGAAGTGAACCGTGCATACAGAACGGTTTGTACAGAACATTAGACCCAAAATTCAAGGATGCCAAAACCAAAATTCAAGGAGGCGGAAACAAACCGTACTTGTACACATACATTTAAAAATAATGAAACCTCCTTCTCCTTGGCCGAACTTTCTTGTAGCTAAGCAGCTGCTGAGTTGGACGCACACTACAAGCTCTTTAGGGTGCTTTTTATGCATGTGCTCTGAATTAAACAGTGCAGAAGCACTGCTGGTCGTTTGTGCTCTTTGCATCTCAGTATGGGTTTTGTATCAAACCAGCTTTCCTTGCTTTGTACACGTGTTGTTTGTTTCCAGTGTTGTCACTGCACATTTTACTCTTCACGAAGAGGGGAGGCTAGGGAACGAACAGCTTAAAAGTTATATCACTGCTCCACATATTGCAATTATTAATTTTGTGCTAGGTGTCATGTGCTGTAATGTAAACAATGCAAATGTGCCGCATGCTATTTTTTGCGGATGTGACGACACTGCAACGCAGCTTCTCTGCCACTGCCCAACCTTCATGCTGAACGATGTGCTTTGCCAGTTATACTCCATCTCAGTAGTTCCTTGCAGCACTGGGGCAGCGGCAGGGCTCTTAGCCAATAGGAAGGCTGAATTCCCCTAAGATGTGTTCATCCATGCTGCGTCAGCTGCTCAGCGTCTGCTTGCCATCCTTTTGATACATCAGCCACTGTTGGAGCAGTGACGCAACAAATGTTCCTACGTTGTAACTAAAGGCTGCATACGCATTCCATGAATGCTACTGTTGGGCTTCGCTTCATCAACACGCTATCTGAGCAGTTCAATACAGCCTCCTGAGCCAGTTTTAGTAAAAGTGAACGCCCTGATAAATGTTCACATGCACCGCGCCATCTGCTCAGCGTGTATTTGACGTTTGCTCACCGCTGTCATCACATACCGTACTAGAGCAGAGTAGGAATTAATGATGCAGTGAACAATGACGCCTTCATAGCGTTCTGCATCGTCAATGCGTCACCATTGCTACTGCTGTGGTGTCACCTGCTAAATAGAAACCGAACCACTTTTACTGCCTGTGTAGTCCTAACAGTGTGAAAACAAACAGCTGATCTCAATAAGAACAACAAGAAATACCTAATGCTTTGTCCTCAGCATGAGATGAGACTACGCAGTGATGGATTTTACCATTTATTTATTGCTGTCAGGGCGTACAGCTAGTAAAAGGGCAAATTGAGATTGAAGCGGGTGGTCTGGGCTGCATAGGTGGTGCCATGTTGCTGCGTAATCATGGTTAGGGTGGCTACTGATTTACCAGTGCTAACCGCCACAGTAATTCATCGTACAAGACGGGCATGCGAGAAGGGCCTAACATCTGTAAATCTTTTGTGACGTCACCATGTAGCCTGCACCGAAGGACAACAGAAAGCTAGGCAACATGAGAGACGTAAGGCGTGGAATTGACGAGGGAACATGTTTAGCTTCATGCACCTTCGCAACGATCCATCTCCTTACATTAATTAACTGCCATCATGTCAACAAACTCATTACAGTTCGACTTGTAAATGTAACATGGACGTATTAAGCCGTTGTCGTGATCTAAATAAAAAAAATGAAGAAAGGTGCATTAGGTGTTTTGCAAAAAAAAGAGAGAAGGAGGTGAACCCTCATTTCTTATATGGGAGTAGGCAAGAGAGAAAGGTCCTTTGCGTTGCTGGTTGGGCAAAGAAAGAATGCCTCTGTGCACGAAGAGCAGGTCACGTTCTTGTACTACAGATTCTTCGCTTCTATTTCGGCTGCTACTAGGCCGTTTTAAAGAATTCTTGTGGTAGAATATTCCTTGGAAGACACTTACAACTTTTATAGTATACTAAAATTTTCCACTGGGCCCTGGCGAATGGTCCTATTAATTTCTGAGTGGCCCATCAAGGGGTTGTACAAATTAGATGAGTTGTTTCTATGTAAACCTCACATTGACAAGCTTTGCAAAAATCTCGGCAAGGGCTTGTTATATTCTGCTCAAGAGCCGAAATTGTTTTGATACAGAAACCCTTCGAGAAATTAATTTCAGCTTGTTCCACAGCCATCTGTGGTACTGTGTTGCATCTCTGGGCCATTCATACATTGAGCCATTTATAAAACTTCAAAAGAGGGCTGTCCATTTTATGACTTCCTCACAATACAATGCTAACACGACACCGCTCTTTCAACACATACACATTTTACCATTTACTTCATTACTAAATTTTTAAACTCTTGTAATGGTTAATAGTAGCATCGTTGCTCACTACCCACTCTCTGCTACCAACTTTACCGAATCAGGACGCTGTACACGCAGTGCACTAAAACAAAATTTTCTGGTTCCAAAGGCTTGTAATGTGTGTGGTAAACGGAGAATTTGAAGTGTTGGAGTAGTCGAGAGGAACGTTCAGCCCACGTAAGCTAGAAATGCAGCTAATTTTCAGAGATAATTAAAACTACATTTTCGTGATCTTCTTTCGTATGTTTATTAATACATTCACCGCTTCCTTTCTCTTTTTTCTGGTGCATTTTCCTTTACTTGTAGATGTTCAATGATACCGTTTGCATTTTAAAGATTCTTTGTATTGTATTCTCTACTTCTTCTAATGTAAAGTGCATATTGTTGCTGAGTTTAAGTACATGTGTCTGTGCTAAATTAATTGCTTTGCTTCCTCTACATTTTTTATGGATTGCAACTGGCCTTGAGCTAGGGATCCCAATGTATTTGTTCACATTATGTTTTTACTCTGTACTGTACGTAAGAAATAAAGTTAATTCAAGGAAACATTTTTCTCACAGGGCCCCCTAGCCTGGAGCTGCAGCCCCCTTAGCCCATAGGTTAATCTGGCCCCAGTAGTAACTAGTATCACGA